>NC_039282.1:18699560-18762060 GCF_003368295.1 Carassius auratus
CTGCTGTTATTCAACTAAAGCTGCCAAACATGTGCTGCTGTTGTGTAACGTGAGAAGAGCTTGATTATATATCACAAACAACTGCTGGGTTGATTTTGTGCTAGCATCGTTTAGTGCTTTATTCTTACCTTGTTCTGGTTCTAATGTGTTTGAATACTCCACATCAACATCTAAAACACAAATAAGATACTCTGCACAATCAATGCATTTGTATCCTAAAGGCAACCTTTTACAACTTTTGAATACAACAGTCGCAGTCTAAACCTTTAAGATTATTATATGTAAGTTATTGGATATTCTTTGCATGCAAGAGTGACAACGTCCTTGTAAATTTTCTAAATGAGGAACAGACATTGATATATAAAGGTCTATACATTTTGATATATGATTGAAAAGCACTGTGTGTGGGGGAGGGGTTAATTTTCAAGTTTATTTATCATGTGCACAAAAAGTCAGTGACAGCAGTACATTACAGGAAATGAAAACGATAAATATTACGAATAATTGTGTTAAAAGTTATAATACTATCCTCTGTACTACTAATAATAATCCATTGCATATTGTAAAGGTAAAATTATCTGTAGTACATTCATATTTTTCATATCGTATCAAAAGATTTTTTGTTTGAACTATCCAATACGATATATAATAAAGCATTTGTATGTGTGTGTGTGTGTGTGTGTGTGTAAAATAAAAATATAATGGTAAATTGTAAAAATATTTTCTTTTATATAGAGAAGAGAACATTTTATGTTTAAATAATGTATAATAGCAATATAATATTAATAATAATAATTTGTATTTGTAAAAGTTAAGTATCTCTATCTTTTTCTTACAAAAAGAAGAAAAAAATTTTTTTGTTGCTATTCTGAAAGAATTTTAAACTATCCAATACTTATCTTTTATCTTTAATTGTAAAGGTCAGTATAATTGTATCAATTCATAATTATGTATTGCAATTTAAAAAATTGTTTACATTATAAGTTATGAGAAGAGAAGAAAAAAAAACAAGCCAAAAAAAAAGTATTTGTTAAAAAATGTAGAATGTGATTCTAATAACTTCTCAATGAGTTGTGACTATATAATGATCCAATAGGAGGCGCTGTTGAACTATTAAAATTGTTAAGTCTGCCCCAATGATGGGGAACAAAGTTGATAGAAAGGACTGAACAGAAAAGGTGAGCGATGGTCTCTTTTCCCGAAGAGCAGCTGAACAGAAAATAAAGCATCTCAAACCCTTTGTGTCTCTCTAGGTGATTTTTGGGAGACTATCGCTGGATGTCGTATGATCAGGTGTATAAAGAAGTGAGAGCTTTCGGCAGCGGTTTGGCTGCTTTAGGACAGAAACCTCTGAAAAACATTGCCATCTTCTGCGAGACAAGAGCGGAGTGGATCATAGCGGCTCAGGCCTGTTTCATGTACAACTTCCCATGTGAGTCACACACACACACACACACACACACACAGCATGAGGGTCAGTTAAAGGTTAGTTCACCCAAAAATCTTCAGAACACAAATTAAAATATTTTTGTTGAATTCTAAGAGCCCTCTGACCCTCAGCAGTGTAATTACCAAGATCAAGGTAAGGAGATCAGTAAAATAATTCATATTTCAGAATGAGCGCTTTATCATCTGTAATAATATGTTGAGCATCTCCTCTGGGATGTTTTCTCATTAAAATCATATGCTTTCCTATTAATTCAACAGAATGTATGGCAATGCCAAATCTGGTGGCTTCACTTTTATGACGTCATGAGCAATCCAGTTCTCCGTTATAAATCAGTGCAACCTTTTTATTTTTAGGTGGATTATCCGTTTAAAAACCTCTTAGGACATCCTTGCAACTGCTTGAACATTCCAGACACCTTAGCAATCACCAAAATAACACCCTAACATTGTCGTAGTGAGTTGGTATTTTTAAAAGAATATTATAGTATTTCTTAGCTTCATTCATAAATCAGAGATTCACATGCAACATTGAAGAGAGAAGATCTGCACAGTATGTTGTTATTGAACAGACACATGCACAGGGAAATCTCTCACCCTCATGCAAAACTGCAGCAAATATTTGCTCAATATTTGAGTGTTTATGACACACAGGGGGCTAATACAGAGCTTTGTGTGTGTGTGTGTGTGTGTGTGTGTGTGTGTGTTGTCCTCATTGCACTTCTGTTATATAAGCGTAACCCCCCACCACCTCCTCCCTCTCCTCTCTGTCTTTTTTCACTGATCCTCCTCTAAAGTTTGTGATATTGATGTGGTTTTTATCAGCTCAGCGGCCTCCCTAAACACACACACACTCACACTCACACTCACACACACACACACACACACACACACACACACACACACACACACACACACAGACACACACTCTAGTGAATCTCAAAAGACCATGCACAGGTTACATATAATGCCAGAATATTTGAATATTTGCATTAAGAAAATACAAGTCTGTCTATGCACAAGATCAGTATTAGAGTAAAAATGTTTGGTCCATTTTCCTGAATGAGACAGTAAATCATAAATGCATATATCTGCTATATGTATCTGAAAGTATTATTGTAAGGACAATATGAAGGAAAAATGTGCTTAACTGATAAATATATAAATATATATATATATATATATATATATATATATATATATATATATATATATATATATATATATATATATTTATACAATATATACTATTGTATTTTATATGTATTTTTATGATTCACTATATATAGCCATAAAAAGTATCATCATTGTACATATATATTAGTACAAGTAGGATCATTTTTAAACCTATATATAGTGAATTTTATATTATATAATATATATTTATAATACTAATTTTGTATTGTAAGTCTAGATTGTAATATTAAATATAATAATATTTGATGAACTTTGCTGAAATTGTTTATGAAAATGATATTGCCTTTTTTTTAGACATATTTTCATGAGATTGACCCCCTCATGTCTGTCACATAAATACATTGACACACACACACACACACACACACACAGATGTCTGTGGCTCTTTGGCTGACTTCTGCACCCTTGTGTTTTTGTCAACATCAGATGCTCACGTACTTGCTGTCATCAGACCTAAGTGTGTGTGTGTGTGTGTGTGTGTGTGTGTGTGTTAGAGAGAATGGCTGTTCATGTGTTATGTGTTGCAAACATGCATTTTGTCACTTGGGTATGTTATTGTTTATGTCAGATGTGTGTATGCGTGTGCTCTAACACATAAATATTTAAGCTTATCTTCATGTGTGTGTGTGTGTGTGTGAGTGTGTTGATGTTTCCGTGGCGATCTCCTCTCTGTTTGTGTCTCATGGCTTAAGTGTCACGCCCTCAGGCAGTGATGCAGACTGATGATGTCACAGAATCTGGCTCACCGACCCCCCTGTGTTCTCTGGGCAGCTGTGTGTGTGTGTGTGTGTGTGTGTGTGTGTGTGTTCTGGCTTGTGCTCGTTTGCCCTCTTCCTGAACTTCTCACAGCCATGTCATGTGTGCTGTTACTCCTGATAAGACCTATACAGATATATGTGTGTTTTACAGTGGTCACTCTTTACTCTACTCTGGGTGGTCCTGCTATTGCTCATGGACTCAATGAAGCTGAAGTTTCTCACATCATCACCAGCAAAGAACTTCTGGAAACCAAACTCAAGGTGATCAAACACTCAAAAAACAGACTATACAAAGTGTTCCATGTAGTACATCAAATATTTAATATGACTACAAACGATCTATCTAACATCTGATTTTATTAAAAAATATGCACCAGTTTGAAAGTGTTACGTTTGCAATAAGAGAAGTATCTTCTGCTTACAGAGGCTGCATTTATTTAATCAAAAATACAATATAAAAACTAAAATATTGTGAAATATTATTACAATTCAAAATAACAGTTTTATATACCAGTGTATTTTAAAGTGTAATTTATTTTTAGGATGAAAAGCTGAATTTTTTTTTCTTCAGTGTCACATGATCCTTCAGAAATCATTCTAGTATAAGACAGTTCTTTCAAAACCTTAACAAATCTTATATATAATTTACTGTGTATGTTGCACGCAAAGGAGAAAGATGGTGTAACCTTGACCCTTTGAATCTAATGAGCATGAAAAAAAAATAATAATATCAAAGTCTATTTTCCATAATCCAACCCAATCCAACCCCTCATACTGAATATTATATTTAGCTTTGAAATGCATCAGTTAAAGGGATAGTTCACCCAAAAATGAAAATCCTATCATTTACTCACCCACAAGTTGTTTCAATCCTGTAAAAGCTTATTTCTTCTGTTGAACACAAAAGAAGATATTTTGAAAAAAAAAGGGTCCACATTGGAACATAATATGGAAGTATGGACCATCTACTGTTTTGGTTACCTATGGGTGAACTATCCCTTTAAATACATGCATTAATGTTTTTGTGCTTGTATTTTGACAGAATATTTTTCTAGAGGTGCCCAGATTGCAGCACATCATTGTTGTGGACGATAAACTCAAGAGCGGCTCTGAATACCCACGAGGCATCAGTGTCCACAGCATGGCGGCTGTAAAGAGGCTGGGGGCCCATCCTGAGAATGGTACTTGTGTGTGTATGTGTGTGTGTGTGTGTGTGCGTTTGAGGTTGCTTCAGGTCATGTGAATGAGAAATCCTCCATCTGTGTCAAATTAAGGACAGGGTCGAGGGCGTCCCTGACTCTTTCACTCCGTCGTTTACTTCCTCCATTATAATTCTCTGTGAAGCAGGACTGACCCTCAACAGCTGGTAGTAGTAGTGGTTTACACACTGGATAGTGTGTGTGTGTGTGTGTGTGTGTGTTGGGTCATCTTTTCTCACACTGCTATAGACTTCACACGACATCGAGCTGATCTTCCTCCTTCAGCTCGACATGAGACATTCGCTCTGTTCTGTGTCAGTGTGCTTATGCTAAATCACATCGGGCCTCAAAATGCACAAATGTACACACTCGAGTTCCCATGTTCCTCATTAACGGTGCTGAAATCTTGGAACTGTTTTAATGGCACACTCTAGATTTTAAAGCTAAAACGTCCTGTTCTGCTACTGACATCTGGCGCCCACTTCCTGTTCTTATCTTCTTCATTCATTCACACATAAGACAATGTTTTTACTTTTATAGTCTTTATCAATGCACTTCAAACAACTCTAAATGAACTCCCCTCATCTCCAGTGTTATGGGTGCTCATTTACTCTTGTTCTAAACCAGCGGTGCTATTGTGAACTAAAATGTTGTTTTCGTTAATTGAAATAAAACAGAAAAAAGCAAACATTTAAATAAGAGTAAAAAAAAACTATTTATGTTTTCATTAAATTAAATTAAAAAACTTTAATAAAAAAAATGAACATTAGAAATGCAACAGACTAAAATAAAAAAATAGTTGAAGTACTTTGGTTAAAACATTAAAAAAAACATGAAAAATATTTTTAATGTTAATAAATCTTAACTATTTTTGTTTTAATAAATAAAGCACCACAACATGACTAGAACTAAAATTGTATTACAATAATAAAAACTAATTATACATATTGATAAAACCCAAATGAGATTAATCCCTGAAGTTCATGCTGCTCTTTTTGTATAATGAAGAAAATAACAAAAGCACCATAAACGTCTCATTAATGTTTTTCAGTTTTCATTGAATATGTGTTCATTTTACAGAAAACATCTCTTGTAATATTTCATTTTTGAATGAACTATTCCTTTAAGAAAACAGCTCAGAGCTTATTGTCTGTCAAATGTGTTTTATTGGATCATTAATATTTCTTAAATATCTTTAGTTTCTGTCTTAAATATAAAAATATGAATAAAACTTTAAATAATATAAACAAAACTATATGTGTATGTGTTTATATATATATATATATATATATATATATATATATATATATATATATATATATATATATATATATATATATATATATATATTACTATTACTCAGCTATGATTTTCATCATAAAAAATCCATAGAAGCTGGCATTGCTTAAAATTTTTATTTATGTTTTTAAGTCAGATTAATATTGGAAAATGTTTCTTTTCCAGCGTATTTTTCTAGTAATTGTTTCTTGGCTTGAACTCTCTATTAAATGGATTTTGAGGTTTAAAAATGAATTGCAAATGATAGGAAAAGTCATTCCGAATAAAACACTGAAATAAAAAATTTGCCTTCGTCCATGTATTTTTAATTTTGCTATGTTTTTGAAAGTAAACTGTGATGTCACAATAGAACACTCTCGTCTGTGATTTCACAACCAATCAGAGCACTGCTCGATGATGTCACAAAGAAGCACTCAGGAGATCAAAGCACAGTGAAGTATTGACTAGTTCAGAGTGAATAGCTAGTGGTTAATAGAGTGAAGTATTTAACAGAATGTGATTTGTAGTAACTTGGGTCTACTTGTGTCCACAGTGTCGAGACAGAGACGTCCTCCGAGTGCGTCTGATGTGGCTGTGATCATGTACACCAGCGGCTCCACCGGCGTGCCAAAAGGAGTCATGATCTCTCACAGTAATATTATAGCTGGAATCACCGGCATGGCCGAGAGGATTCCCAACCTCGGGTATGAAACACGTCCACACACCTGCCATCTGTCGCATTCACTAATGTGTTTGTGGATATCATGGGCCCTATCTTGCACCCAGCGCAATTGACTTTGTACACCAACGCATGTGTCATTCCTATTTTGCACCCGCGCAAAGCGCGCTTTTCCCTCCACAGAGGCACGTCGCTAAACTAGTGAATGAACTTGCGCTCCCTGGGCGGTTCAGCGCAAAAAAGGAGGCGTGTTCCGGCGCAAACAATCCCTGGTGCTATTTTGATGTTCCATTAAACAATTGCGCCACTGACCAGAAAAAACCTAGTCTAAAGTCAGTGGCGCGTTGCGCGTTGTTCATTCTGCTATTTTAAGGGCGCATGCTTGACCATAATGTATAGCGTGCACAACGCGCATACACTTTGCTCATGTAATCTACACAGATGCAACAGTTATTTTTGCAAATCATAAACTGTTACACTGAAAAAAAATATTAACACATGAGATGACGGAAATCATTGTGGTGTGCCACGAAGATGTGAAAAAATAAATCTAGCTTACAAATTATTCAGGCTAATTGTAGTAATTAAGGATCAGACCTGTTTGAGGTCATATATGTATAAGGACATCTGACAAATTGGTTTGTCCGTCAAGAACCAGGAAAAAAAAAATCGATGAAACAATTGTGGCTATTTCCTCCCACGCCTGTTTAACCGACGCTATTTTGGGTGGGTTTCTCCCATCCCCATACAACACAACTTCTCTGTCTTTCACTGCTCTTACAAGAACATCAGTCTCCTCGGCTGTGAACCGCTCCTGGCGTGCGCCTGGTAAATACGCCATAATAATAGCAATCCATAATGGAACTTGCGCACCTGCTTTTAAAGGGAATGTTGGATGACGCTCTGATTGGTTTATTTCACGTTACGCCCAAACCACACCTATGAATAATGAAGATACTTCAGACCAACCCATTTTAGATTTGCGCCGGGCGCAAGAGCCATTTATCCCGCCGGGAAAATAGCAACAGCGCCGAGACCCGCCCACAAAGTTACTTGCGCTTCGCGCTTTGACACTTGCGTTTCAGATCGTTAAAATAGGGCCCCATATGTTTATCAGTGCTTCCTAGAAAACCAGTCATGGTTTCGATGAAGTAAACAGAGTGAGAAAAAACAGTGACAATTATGAGTCAGTGGGGATTTCTGTGCCACGCACTGTTTGTTATATATGTCATGTGTATCTTATACATGACATATGCATGCTGTTTTTACAAATCTTGTGAACTCAGCAAGAAGATACAGCGAAAATGCAACTAAAACAAAAACGACTTTCCTATTGTTAGGGAAAAATACATTTGTCTGTATACATTATTAACCATTTGGATGTAAATATGATATTTCTGTAAATTAAGTTTCCAGTAAGATATTTGAATCTTTTCTTACAATATTTTCTAATTAAAGTCTCCTCTGCTCACCAAAGCTGCATTTATTTGATCAAAAATACAATAAAAACAAAAATATTGTGAAATATTATTACAAATTAAAACAGCTGTTTTCTATATGAATAAATATTACATTTTAATTTATTCCTGCGATGCAAAGCTGAATTTCCAGCAACATTACTCCAGTCTTCAGTGTCACATGATCTTCAGAAATCATTTTAATGTTCTCATTTGCTGCTCATTTCTGCTCAAATCTTGAAAACTGTCTTTTTTCTTTTTTGGGGGGGAAAACTGTAATGTATTTATTTTTCAGGATTCTTTAATAAATAAAAAAGTTTTTATAACTTTTTAACTTTTTTATTCAAAATGATCAAGTAAATACTAAATAAATAAATAAAAACAACAACACTATTTTATAAATATGTATATTTTCTGTTACACTTGCATGTTTTATACAAGATGCATGAAACAGGCCTGATAATGAACAGAATAGGATAGTATAATGTTTATTTTCCCTTAAACCCTGATAGATGATGAATGTGTTTTCACAGCGAGGATGACACATACATTGGCTACCTTCCTCTGGCTCACGTGTTGGAGTTGAGCGCGGAGATGGTGTGTTTGGCTCACGGCTGCAGAATCGGCTACTCTTCACCACAAACACTCGCAGACCAGGTACAACACACACAGTTCTGTTCATATTTACTGAGTGCATCCTGGAGATCAAAACACTGGCCTTCACTGAATAAAAAGATTTTGTGAAGTTGAAATAAAACTGATTATTGGAGTATGTTTTACATGAAAATACTATTTCAAGTCTTTCTACTTCAAAATGTCAATCCAGTGTTGCTTGCTGTTTCTTTGTGATTATTTGTGAAATTTACTTGTAAATTCTGAATGAAAATGATTTCTACACCAATTTTTTATTGTATGATGTCACTGCTCTGTAATAAAAACCTAATCAGCACAAGTGATGTCACAATCAAGCAATAATACAGGCAAATTATTTATATATTTATTATTTAATTAAATTATTTATTTACACATATACAAAGTATAAATTGATATATATTTTAAAAAATTATATATATATATATATATTTATATATATAAAATATTAAATTTTTTAAATAAAAAATATATATTATGCCACTAAACCACTTACATTTTCTCATAAAACACTACTACTAAAACAATTAAAATAATATGGGAAAATTAATATAAGCTCTCTCTCTCTCTCTCTCTCTCTCTCTCTCTATATATATATATATATATATAAAATATTAAAGTAATTTCAGCTTTTTAAAGAGACATATTTCTTTGTGATGATGTTTAATTCAAAGTGTTACTTGGTGTTTCTTTTTAATAATTTGTGAAATGTACTAGCAATTTTCTGAGTGAAGTTTCTACACCAATGTTTTTCGTGTATGATGTCACAGTAAGTATTTACAACACAGTTAACATATTGATGTCACTATCAAGCATTTAATGTCAAATAATATCAGAGAAAAATGCTGAAACAACAGCAGTACGTAATGGAAAAAATGTGCAGTGCTGTAGGCGTTTCTCTTTCTTTGCAACTTTGTCAAGACAAATGATAATGTTTCTATTAATCGTTTTTACTTTATAGTCCACCAAGATAAAGAAGGGAAGCAAAGGGGACACTAGCGTCCTGCGGCCCACTTTAATGGCAGCAGTACCAGTAAGACTACATCTCTCTCTCTCTGGGGTTTTGAGGTTGAATGTCAGCGAATGTGATTGTTGAGAATGATTTACAGCTGTAAACAGAACGTGAGAAAGCCCGTGTGGATATCTTTCTGACAGTAGTGACTCACACGCTGTAGATGCACAATTAATTATGTTTTATTTCTCGATTTTCTTTGCTGGAGGACACTGTAAATGCACGCACACACACACACACATTGTGTGGTTGCACACGAGGGTCCCAGTGGATGGATAACGACACAACAGCAAACTTCCATAAACACAGCGGCTGAGAGCAGTGGGAGAACATCTGATTCATAAGACAGCTTATGAAAAATACCCAGAAAGCTGTTCTCCACCCTCCCGTGTCACATGAGATGTGATGAAATGTGAAGTGGAAAAATGTCAGCAGTAACTTAATTAAAATCAGCGTCCACTTCCTTGCAAAACAATCCTGTGGTGAAACCAGATGGTAGTGCAGTTGTGCTTTATGTACTGAATTATTACAATATTCATGGTGCTTCAAGGTTTTTCAGATAATTTTTTGTGGTACATTTTCTCTCTCTATGAGAAAAGGTAATTGCTTCTGTGCCCAGGTGAAGTCAAGGGGTCGTTTTTGTGATGTCATTTCCTGTCTACTGTTTTCCTTATGCATGTTTATAATACCTCAATGACTTTGATTTGGTGGACAAAAGTTAAACTATATTATTAATTATATATATATATATATATATATATATATATATGTGTGTGTGTGTGTGTGTGTGTGTGTGTGTGTGTGTGTGTGTGTGATGTATTAGATTAAATCAAATAAAAATCCCAGTTAGATTTCACTGTGTAAAATTGCATCACGTCTGTGGATTTTACATGCAGATATTTTCTCTCTGTGTGTAGGAGATCATGGATCGCATCTATAAGAATGTGATGCTAAAAGTGGAGGAAATGAGTGTTTTTCAGAGGACTCTGTTTCTGTTGGCCTACAACTATAAGATGGAGCAGCTTGCGATGGGATACAGCACCCCACTGTGTGACAGGTACATCACACACACTCACACACACATGGGTTCATCTCATAGGTGTAATGGTTTTTATTCTGTAGAAACTGTATATTCTATGGCCCTTCACCAACTCTACACCTAACCCTAACCCTCACAGGAAACTTTGTGCATTTTTACTTTCTCAAAAAAACTCATTCTGTATGATTTATAAGCGTTTTGAAAAATGGGGACATGGGTTATGTCCTCATAAGTCACCCTCTCCTTGTAATACCTGTGTCATACCCATGTCATTATACAGAGTTGTGTCAAAAACACACACTGCTCCCGGTGTGTGTTCACTGCTGTGTGTGCTCTTTGGATGGGTTAAATGCAGAGCACGGATTCTGAGTATTTAGTCAAATATTTATTTCACCATTCTTGGAGAACACAGAGACAAATTTTTGAACTGGTTCAGTGAAATATCCAAAGAACAATCTGCAAAAATCAATTAGACTTCTCAATGCAACTCCAAAGAAAGAACCAGACGTTCCACTAACAGGGCATTTGGTTATTATTGAATTAGCATTGAGTTGCATTGCCAGTTTTAGTAACTCCTCCGGTTCTCACACTCACCTCTTTATTCCTTCTCTCTCCAGGCTGGTCTTCAGGAAGGTCCGGGCGTTGTTAGGTGGCCGTTTGCGGGTGTTACTGTCAGGCGGTGCACCTCTGTCTGCTGCGACCCAGCGCTTCATGAACATCTGCTTCTGCTGTCCTGTAGGTCAAGGCTACGGCCTCACGGAGACCTGCGGCGCTGGGACCATCAGCCAGCGTGAGATTCACACCTTCATCCAGCATTTCTAACACTACTGTACACCTCTTCATAATCTATACTAGCGTCCGAAAGTAAGAGAAGAAACGAATGCTTCTATTCAGCAAGGATGTATTCAATTAATCGAAAGTGTTAAAGAAGGTTTCTTTTGAATTTTCTATTCATCGAATATATATATATATATAACATATGAAGCAGCACAACTGTTTTCAACATTTAAAATAATGAGACATGTTTCTGGAGGGGAAAATTGGCATATCAGAATGATTTCTGAAGGATCATGTGACTGGAGTAATGCTGAAAATTCAGCTTTGCATTACAGGAATAAATTACATTTTACAATATATTCACATAGAAAAGAGTTATTTTAAATTCTAATAATATTTCCCTTTTTTTAATGTATTTTAATCAAATAAATGCACCCTTGCCGATCAGATGAGGCTTCTTTATAAAGCATTAAAAACTGACTGCTGCCTCATTTTTGAACAGTTGTGTATTCGAATGGAAATTATTTGATATAGATATAGGTATCTTATATAAAACAATGGGAAAGTCATTTGTTTTGCTTCATAAAAGTTTGTTGCTAAACTTGTGTTTCTGTTTTATATGGACAGTTTTTAAATATAACTGATGTTAAAGGCACACAACACATACACATGAAAAATTGTCTCCCTTACACTATTGCTAAAATAAAGTTCGCGTTTTACAATGTAAGCAAGCAAAACTATATTTTCCGATTCTAATCAATTACACCAGGTGGAGCATGGACTCATAAACTAACTTGGTTTTTGCTAATAAACATGACTAGCATGACATGATTTTAATATGTAAACAGACTGTAAATATTCACAATAAGTGTAATTGTGTTTTAATGAGAAAATGATATTAACAAATGAAACTAGGTCACCAACTCTGTGTCCTGATCCTCAAAAAACATTGAAATTATGATTTGTGGAGGACAGCAGCCTTGTAAAATGATTGAGATTTGTGTTCTCAAGAGTTCACACCGATGGTGATTTTTTTAATGAAGAAACACATCTTTTTCTGCAGTGGAAATAATGACACAACTGTGCTCTTACAGCTAATATAGATGGTGTTGTCTGTGTGTGTGTGTAGTGTGGGATTACAGTACAGGACGAGTTGGTGCACCGCTGGTTTGCTGTGAGGTTCAGCTGAAGGACTGGATAGAAGGTGAGTGTGATACACACACACACACACACATATATCTGCTCTTATAATAACACTGTCATGGATGTTTACCTATTCATCAGGCGATATGTCTACGCAGAGAGAAAGATCAGCAGAACAAAGCAGAAGGAAGTGGAAAAAAGTATAAAAGGACGTTTGCGACCTTGTAAGGAAGACACTTCGAGCGGCTATTTCTAGACAGATCAGCTTTATTCTGTGCATGATACGTCTTTATTTGAAAACACATTAAATTACTATTGGCAGCTTCCATTACAAAGAAAAACATCCTTGTTAAAATCATAAGAAGGAGAGGCCACGTCACAGTGTTAAAGCTTTAAAATCAAAGCTTCGGGAGCTGGTAAATATTAGTTAACCATATCTAAATAGTCTCTGTTTTGTATATCCATGAAAACCCAGGCATCTTTTCTGACTGGCAATCATTTTGCTTTTGAACTGCTAACTGGATTTGCCAAAGTTTGTCAGAGTAATACGTGTTTAGTTTCAGAGCACTTAGTGGCTCATAGGTATCCATTAGCAGAACTGCCTTTGTGAAAAAGTACACTTTAGCATACTTTTAAAATGTTATTACAGAAATAATATACTATAATAAATAATAACATGTAATAATAATATAATAAAATAAAAATATAAGTATACTGCATACTATACTTTGTACATACTGAATGTGTAGTTTTCTGAAACTTTGTATTGTATTATAAAAAAAGTGTATATAATAATATACTATATATATTTATATACAGTATATACAGTGAGCACAACAACTACAGATCATTAAAACAAAGATTTAATATGTACTTTAAAGTAAAACTTTAAATTTGACATTATTACAAGGTGCACTTTTAAAAGCATTTTGAATGCTGATGTATTTATGAAAGTGTCTCTGTTTAAGTATGCTTAAGTGGCCTTTTACTTCATTATTACTATTTGCAAGTAGGGTTTTTATCAAATATTATTTTAAGATTTCAAGTACTGTACACTACAAGTGCACATTTAATTCAAATAAACACACTTCTTCTTCACAAGAGTGCAGCTTATACTCATTTTCATGTTTCAACCTCAACTGTTCATGGAAACAGCTCCAAAACTCTGAGCGGTCCAATTACATCTCAGTCTCTTCCTGTTTAATTAAGCAGTTCTTGGCCAGAAGCTGCAATGTGGATCAAATCAGATGTCGTTATGTTAAAGTTTTGACGATTTATACACGACTTGTTGCTTAATAAGCTCTGAGCTCACGGTAGGACTGGAACCCTACTGATGTGCTTTATGAAGTCCAGCCCATTTCCCCTTTCCTTTATTTTTCGTGTGTGTCATAATGCATTCTGTGTGTATCCAGGAGGATATCGCAGCACAGACCGGCCCTGTCCACGAGGAGAGATTCTGGTCGGTGGGCCCAACGTAACAATGGGTTACTACAAGAAGAAAGAGAAGAACAGTGAGGACTTCTTCGTGGATAAGAAAGGCCAGCGGTGGTTCTGCACCGGAGACATCGGAGAGTTTCACGGAGACGGCTGTCTGAAGATCATCGGTGAGCAAGATTAACCAGAACATTGTAAAGACAGGAGTTTTTGGCAGGAGCGAGGGAATGGGAGTCCCCTCTCCTTTATGATAAAACACTTCAGTCCTGTATTTCCAGTAAATGACACGTCTCACAGTCAACTTTACCCACACAAGGGCAGCGATAAGAACTCAAAGAAAGCAGGATACACTCCAAAAGGGAGAGAAAGAAAAACTTCCTGTTGCACAAACTCTCAGACACATCTGATGAATTATGGTTGATATTTGCATGTGTGTGTGTGTGTGTGTGTGTGTGTTTGCCTGTTAGACCGCAAGAAAGACCTGGTGAAGCTGCAAGCGGGAGAATACGTGTCTCTGGGAAAAGTGGAGGCCGTCTTGAAAAACTGTGCACTTGTGGACAACATCTGTGCCTATGCCAACAGGTGCCGACACAAAAACAAAAACACCCTCAACAATGAACACTGATTTACGAGGTTATTAAAATCCCTTCTATAGTTCACACACAATGGCTGTAATGTTACCTTCATTCGTTCTGGTGATATCTAAAGAAGGCATGAGGGTCATAATGTTAGTTAATGCATTAATTAACATGAACAAACAATGAACAATACATATATTACTGTATTTATTCATATTTGTTAATGTTAATGAAAATACAGTTATTTTTAGTTCATGCTAATTGACAGTGCATTAACTAATGTAACTAATTAATGCATTAGTAAATGTTAAAATTAATTAAATATTAATCAATGTTGTAGAAGGATTGTTCTTGCTTGGTTCATGTTAACTAACATTAACTAATGGACCATTATTCTAAAGTCTTACCCTATAAATAGAATTTTCATACAATAATTTAATCTTAAATATTCATATTTTTTTAAAATATGTAATTTAAAAAACTATTTGAAACACTCCAAACTTTATATCTTTATAAAAAAAAAACATTTGGTCATGTGTAATAAAAATGTTTAATTACAATATTTTATATTAATTTATAATAAATCTAACAAATAAATAATAAAAAACATTTTAAATATAAACATTTTTAAATATTTTTAAATATACAAAATAAATCAAATATACATAATGCATTTATTTCAAACAGAAAAAAAGAAAATCATTCACTGCTCTTAACTTAATTATTTTAGTAGATTTAATAAGGATCAATGTATATTTAATTAATTCTGCAGAAACGCTGTAGTGTTATATTTTTTACATTTGATTATTTCTATTTATGTATTAATGCTGCTTTTAAATAGTCCCGAACCTAAAAACTTAAAGCACTGTTCATTTCATTTATCTTTCTTATATTGTATTTATTTTAGTTTTTTCTTATTTTTTAATAACAAAGATTTAATTAAATAACAATAACTATGTCATGATTTTTATCGATACCGTAAAATAAAATACTCATGTCATGACATAAAATTATGGTTACATCCCCCACCCCTAACACAACACATTAATAGTCAACTCTGCTGAATCTAAGTCCCTCCTCTTCCTGTTTTCCAGTGAAGAGTCTTACGTGATTGGCTTTGTGGTGCCCAATCAGAAGCAGCTGCTGGCGCTGGCTGACAGGAAGTGTGTCAGGGGTTTGTGGGAGGAGCTTTGTAACAACCCTGTCATCGAGGAGGAGGTGCTTAAAGTCATCACAGAAACAGCACTTACAGGTGAAACACAGTTTGGGTTAGCATACTTTCATACTACTCATGCTATTTGTGCTGTATCTGCTTGGTCTTAACACATCTTAATTCACCCTTTTACAAATTAAGGCCTTAAAAGGGTCTTAAAGTAGAGCAGAAAGTCCTACCTTTATAAAATCATGGCATTCAATCTTGCATGCATTACAGAAAATCTTCCTCAGAATTTTTCTCTTGTCTTCCAATACAAATATCTAAGATACATTTACTTTACTTAATATGCAAAATGAAGATATAAAGTCATTTTTGGGGAGACCGAACAAAATGAAGTGAGTTTGTTTAAAACGAGAACAAATGTGATGGCCTCATTGATGATAATCTTACAATAAAAGATCACTCGCTGCTCTTGATTGAACTGCTTTTATCAGTTTATTTGTAATGAACACACTAAATGGATTTTTACATTTGATTATTTGTTGTTCTTACTTGAATGCTTTTGTTTAGATGTAAAATGAAAAAGATAACGCATTTCTTTTCTTATATTTGTTCTACTGTTTTTTGTTTTGTTTTGCTTGATTATAATAACAAAGATAAAAAAATAGCTATACTGTGACTATTTATATAGTAATTATTATTAAGAAATGCAACGTTGCAGGTGATTTTGTTTTGGAACATTCAGAAAACTTTAACTCAATTTCTCTCAAAACTGATTTTGCAAATTGTCATTTTTTTATCAGATTCCAACAAATCATACATCATTTTGAAGATATTTTAATGGAGAATTAACTATTTATTTTAAAATGTGACTCATTTTGCCAGCACAGGTCACAAATATCGTTTTCCTTTGGAATTAAGTTAAATTCTCCGAGCCTATTGGCAGATATTTGTCCTTTTTAATAAACTCACTTTGAAGTTACATCTCATTTTCTGCTCCGTAGACATACATTTAGAGAACATAAATCTCTAAATTTAATTTCTTAAATTGTCTTTACCTAAAATGTTTTTGCATTCATAAAACTTTTCTCTAGAAGTTTCTCTATTAAATGCACCAATAAAATAATATTGGCTACAATATTAGCAATCATTTAAGCTTGAAATGTTACTTTAGATCATGCACATTTATTGTGCTTCCTGTTTTACCACTCTTTAGTTTAGCTGATTCATTTCCTGTTCCTGTGTATTTAACAGCCCAGTTAGAAAGATTCGAGATCCCACGGAAGATCCGGCTGAGCGTTGAGCCCTGGACCCCAGAGACCGGCCTGGTGACAGACGCTTTTAAACTCAAACGAAAGGAGCTCAAAACTCACTACCAGAACGACATTGAGAGGATGTACGGTGCCAAATAGAGACAAACAGAGCCAAACTACTCATTCCAGGAAAGAGAAAGTAACTTATCTCACCGTAGCAACTTCAAATCAGGATGGAGATTTCCAATGGGGCGTTACAGACGTGAACATAATGGTTTCAAATTATTTCGTACAGTGTGATGACCAGCACTCACAACCAGCAATACATAAATGCACCAAAAGTGATGCTAACTTCTGCTAAACTTAACTGCTAAATTAGAGACCCCTCCATCCCTTCCAAATTCATGCATGCTCCCCAAAAACCTGCCATGTCAGCAAATCAGAAGTAAAATAACCGACAAGCAAACAGGTTCTGTGCTGTAAATAGATAGAGTTACATGCACCCAAATAATCCGATAATAACTGCTTGATTGAACCACCTTGATTGAATCTGAATTACATTTCAATCAGATTGAATCCTGAAAAAAATCTGTCCAATAGAAAAGAAAAAAAAAGATGCAGAGAAGTGTTTTTACGTCATACACACATGTTTATTTTCGCCTCGCGTTTAATGAACTGGTCCGTGGAGGAGAATGTGTACAAAATATTTGCTAAAAAAAAGCTTTAGGATATGTCATCAAGACTAAAACTTCAATTATGTTCGCAATAGACCAGGAGAAAACGCTAGATTGGATTTTTAACCAATTTACGAAAATTAATGCATGTGTATATACCTAATATGCGATTTCTCAGGACATTTTATCCATGTTATTCCCCAAAAAAGCTTTGTCATGGCTTGAAATACTTCCCATGATGCTTTGGATCTCCAAAATGTTGCTGGACAAACCAAATCACAGAAGCCAGTTTCACAGTCAATCAAACCTTCAGTTTCAAACAAATACGACTTGTAGATATCTTAATGAAACTCTTCCAACATCAGTTGACATCAGCAAGTTTCTGTCCAAATAGGAATCGTTTTTCTATTTTTCCATTACCGTCTGTTAATACGGTCAGGAGACCAATGAAAAAAAAATCAAGCAATATCAAATATATTTACTTATTACTGTATCTTGGATTACTGTTGCAATAATTAGCTTTATTTAATATAAGAACGTGCTCATTGAACAGTATGAAATTCTGATTGATGTTGTAGAATTTGAATGTTCCTATTGGGTGACTTTATATCCTGCTGGACAGGGTAATAGATCTAGAATGATTAATACATACCATTCAGCCAGGTCCGTTAAACATTTTGAACTGAATTGACTCATTTCTCTGAGATTTTGCACTATTCGTCTATAAAGACGCTCTGACTTGTGCTTAAATTTAGAGAGTTGAACCGTTTCATTCCGAAATAACAGACCAGACTTGATGCAAATTGAGTTGTTAAATTTCTGTCTGGCATTTAGGAGCTTGTGTAAGATCAAAGTTTGGCTGGTAAGCTTAGCTTAACTAATCTCACCATGATTTTGGTCAAAGTGGGCGAAATTTCAAAATCAGCCGTGTATTCTGAAATAAACTGAATATATAAATTGCAAAAAAGTCATTGTATTATATGTTCAACCTTTTTTTCCATAATAAACCAAATACATAAATTGTATAAATCTAATTGTATTAATGTATAAATCTCACTTTCGAAAATGTTTTACTTAAGTCTGAATTGAAACAGTCACGTGACCTTTACGGCTAAGCTGATTGGCTCCAAAACTATTCTTCAGACCTAACTGTGCATGAAGCAAATTAGTGTTAAATTAGACTTATAATAATGGTTTTATTATTCACAGCTGATAAAAGGCTCCCCGGCTCTTTTCTTTATCCTCTCTCTGCTTGTTAAATGTCCTCGCTGTGATCCCTGTGGAAGCGGCTGCCATAAACTCTGTTCTCATTGTTTATTTCTCTCACGCTCTCTCTCTTCTCAACATTATTACTTTGTCCTTTTGGTCCTACGCTGTTTGGTGCCCCTGACAATAGCCTGTTTTGAACTAAAATGAAATCAGACATTGCAATATCAGGCCATAAGCTATTCATTTATTTTGCCATTTGCCTTCAAATTGATCCTGTGAAGTTGAGATAATGGAATAAAGGACTTTCCTCTGCAAAACTCAGCTTTAAAGTTTGGTTTGTGGGTAATTCCTACTGTGAAGCACACATCCAATCCAGTATATGTCTTATGAATAAACTTAATTATTAAAGATCACTATTAAGTGAATAGAGTGAGTTGTTATTACAGTGGATGTTGCCTATTTATTGTCAATGTTTCAAACAAATCATGTTTACAGGTGCATATTGTTTTAACTGGTAATCAATTTTATTTCAACTTTTCATTCTACTGGTCTTTTGTGAAATCCCTTAAACAAACAAAAGCCATGTTTACATGAGAACATTATTTTGTTTTGCAAACAGCAGTGAAAACATCAGTAAGTTTTAGCAATGGATTTAAAGAATTGTGTGATGTTTTGTGATATCAGTTTGTTAGTGTCACTCTAAAACATTCAAAATGAACTTCAGGTTAAACAGTTTTAAAGCATGACCTCAATCCTTCACTGAGCAATGACTAACTTTAGCTCCATTGTGTAAATAATAATGAATAAAGTTGAAGTGTCTGATCTTGACCAGAGCATATGTCTGAAGGTCTGCTATTCCCTTTTATAGAAATACTTCCATAACAGAGCTGCAGCGTACAAAAGTCCCTATAGTGATTGCAAAAATTCCATGTAACTGAAGGAATTAAATGTTGTAATGCTGATGGTTTCCTCCGATCCACTTCATAATGCTGTTTTGTCTGCCGTGTGGTCTCAGACAGGGAACTGCCCCAGAGCTGCTGATTTGATCAGATTTTTATGCGCTTTGCGTCAGTTCTGTTACTCGACCCTAATTGACAGGTGTGGTTTGGCATTGGTTTGTACATCCTGTCTTCAGTTTTCTGCAGCTATGCAACACCTACCCATCATGCATCACAGATGAGGTTGGCATTGATTCTAACCTACTTTCATTGCTGACGTAAACGAGACCAGGAGACCCTTGAAAACTACGTCAATGTGGTTGTAAAGTATACATAACATAACCTTGCTTATTCAAATGCACAGAATGGCATTAATCAAACTATGCATTGGATTAATGTTTGCCATATATATATATATATATATATATATATATATATATATATATATATATATATATATATATATATATATATATATATATATATATATATATATATATATATATATATATTAAATTAAATTAAAATTACATTTATGCATTTAGCAGACGCTTTTATCCAAAGTGACTTACAGTGCATTCAGGCTATCAATTTTTACATATCATGTGTTATATATATATATATATATATATATATATATATATATATATATATATATATATATATATATATATATATGTATATGTATATATATATATATATATATATATATATATATATATATATATATATTAAATGCTTCACAAATAATTTACCTCATGATGTATTTTGTTGTTGTTGCAAATTGTTTATTACTCGCATATAGCTATCACTTTAATTTGCAATGCTGACATAAGCTATTTTCTTTTAATTTGCAAAGCTGCTAGTTAAAATTACTCTAAAAATACAGTAAACTATTTGCGCTATAGACCAGTATGTTTATGATCATGATAATTAATTAAAATAATATAGTAACAAATACCAATACCAAACAGCATAAGGTCATTTTTTGTACAAGTAAAATAACGAAGCAAATGAGACCGGAAGTCTCGCACATTTAGTTTACAAATGTCCGTGTCTGACATTAGCCTACGTCGTATGAAATATAATATGAACTAATACACACACACACAGAGAGAGAGAGAGAGAGAGAGAGAATAAAATCATGTTCAGATTTTGGAACGATATGAGATGAGTAAATTAAAGACTTTTGTTTTCGGGTGAGCCATTCCTTTAAGACAGCGTTGATTTATTTCTGCATAATTCATGGAAGCCATTCATCCGGTTTTTCTAAAAGCAAGCAGTCCTGCTGAATAAGAAGCTTTCCTAAAGCAATCCTGTCAAGTTATGTTATGATAGATGAGCACATTTGGCAGCACTGCGCACTTGGACTCCATTAAACGTCAAAAGACCGAGGCTGTGATAATGACGCTGTGAGCTCGAGCGTCTCTGGCCGGGACCCAAATCCTGTGAGGAAGGACGTGAGGATCTCGACTCCCTCAGCCTCTGTCACAGATCCTCCTGGCGCGTGGCCACGCTTGGATCCGCTATTTAAACCGGATTCAGCTGACAACCCCGTTAGTGAGAGAGACTTGAATAAACGCGAGGAACGGGCCGACGCGCTCCAGGGTGAAACATCCCGGTGAGTAACAACAACTTTAATAAAAAGTGCTATAAAGTCATGAACGGACATAAAAAAATATATTTAAAGCCCAAAATGGGCTTCATACGACTTAATGTAGCCTACTTACGAATAATGATAAATAATAATTTTAAATCATGTATAAATATTGGACTGATGTTATTACAGTTAATGTTAATACATTATTATTTTTGTCCTTTTTTTTACTTTGATGTCAGTTTATATTGTGTTACAATGTGATACAGTTTCCGAAATTAATGTTTCTTTAGTATATTTTATTCATTTTTATTTTACTTATTTGTTTTTCCTTTCCTCATTATTATTATATTATCTATTATTTTACAAATTTGTATTTATTTTTTAATCTTCTCATTATTATTATTATTATTATTACTACTACTACTATATCATTTAAAGGACTAAGTTGTTAGCTAACTTCCGCTCTGTTTTTTTACAGATTATTTAACTCTGTTTCTGTTACTGTTGTAATGGATTTGGCGCGCAACGCCTCCGCGCTGTCATCGCAGCAGACCAACCGAATCGTCTTGTCCGGTGGAAGCGACAGCAACGCGTATTTGTACATCGTCATCGTGGTGTCTTTCTACGGAGTCTTCCTCACTGGCATCATGCTCGGTTACCTGCGCACCAAACGGCGCGAGAAGAGGCGCACGAACGCGTTCACGCGGCTCCTGCACGAGGAGGAGCAGCGCGAGTGGGGCGCGAGCCAGAAGAAGCACAGTTTCAGCCTCCCCGCGTTTCCCGCCCTGCGCTCCACACCGGTGCCGTTCATGCTGAGCACCGGCCGCGCGCTGGAAAGCGGGAGGATTCTCTCGCCTCTGGCGTGCGCGCTGTGCTCGGTGGAGCAGAGCAGCGTGAGCTCCCTCAGCTCCGTCGCGGATGTGCGCTTCACTATCGAAGAGGAGTCGGACAGCGGCGGACACGAGGATCCACAGAGAACGGGCTCGGACCACAACATACACGGAGCATCCGGAGAAAAGCTCAAAGAAGCGCTCTGAGGTTCCCGCTGCAAACCGTTACGATGGCAACCATAGTTCCCGCCGAAATGCAGTGATTACAGTTAATGGTACAACAAATAAAACTGTTTAAAGTTGGTACAAGACACCGTTGTAATAAAAAAAAAACAAGTAAAGAACGTTTCTAAAAAGAAACTGTTTTAAGAAAACCCTGTGTTAATTTATTGAGGTTTCACGGTTGTAAATAACTACTGTAGTAACTTGGCGGGAACTGTGAAAGTTCTCTGAAGTGCCTTAATGGAAAGTATGAACTCTTACGCCAGAAACATATTTTTACACAAGCACATAACTAGCGATATAAATTGGATTTGACACATCTGGGATTACAATGATGCACGAAATTCGGTTTGTGTTACTAGACGTGTATTTGCTCGCATGCTTGTGTGAAGTATGTTTCAGGCATTAAACGCGATGTGACCACTGCCAAACATTGCGAGACACCTGGAAGTCACTTGAACAAAACAAAACATTTTTTTTTTAATCATTTTACTCAATAATGGCCTATATCGTCATTCACACAGACTTGTAAAATGATTTACAAAATGTAAAAATATCTGTATATTTTGTTCTATAGACATTGATATGTCTATAATTTTTTTTTACCTTATTTCATGTGTAAACTAAATAAAATGTTCCTTCAGAATGTGAAGGTTGTGTGGCTGTTTATGTTTGCACTTACCGATTATTGCCACTTGGGGAAGACAAAGACCACCGGGGCTTCTCCAGGGAAGGTTTCTCACATATTAGGGTTTTTGAAACTCTATAGACCTAGGAACCTAAAATGGTAACACGTTAAGACATAAGCATTCAAAAATGTAATTAAAGTTTTCCAAAAAATATATTTTTTTATATATTCTCCACTGGCACAAGGGACTGAAACTCAGTTCTTAAAAATGCAATTAGACATTCTGAACCCCTTTTCAGATTAGAAAAGTTTGTGTCAAGCCTCATGGCGTCATTTTAGAGATGAAGATCTTTCAAGCGTCCATTCCTGAAACATTTTTCACTCTATTCTTCCCCTTGAGAGTAGGCTAGATGTTTATTCAGGGACAAGGGAGTTTTCTATATTTCATGATTTTGTGCTTCCACACAGATCTGGATGATTATAAATATAATCAGAATCCTTCATTATCATCTTCCTCGCAGTCTTTGTTGTCTTAATGAAATGACATCACATGCACAAGTGTCAGTGACCCGTCTTCCACCCCAGGGATTGCAGTGGAAAGTTCTCGCATTTTCCGTCTGAGTGGCTCTTTTCCAATAAAAATTTCCTCAGTTCATCTTATGTGAGTAAAAACTGTTGCTGCGATGAATTGAAAAAGATTTCATTTTGTTTTTAGACAAAACACAATGACACATAATGAATAAAACTTCTGAACAAAACACTGCATGTGAACAATTTACTGAATCATTTTTGACCTATCAAAGATATGAATTATAAACCATGTCATGAAAATCTGATTTTATCTGAAAACAATATACAAATTCCAAGCTTATATGTGCAGTCACATCTCTGTTCATGACCCAATTTGTGCTCCCAGACAGATTCATGTTGATTAAAGGGGTCATATGATGCGATTTAAATTTGTCCTTTCTCCTTGGAGTGTTACAAGCTCTTGGTGCATGAAGAAGATCTGTAAAGTTACAAAGACTAAAGTCTCAAATCCAAAGAGATATTCTTCATCAAAGTCAAGACTTGTCCACGCCCTCTTAAAATGCCTCATTTAAACATGCCCCACATCTCTACATCACTATGTGGGAAGATTTGCATGACGCTGCCGAAATGTTCAAGCAAAGAAAGAAGGCGAAACTTTCATGCATCATTTGTAATCGGTTTTAATGTTTGTCTCATAGCGTTGGGAAATGGCCTCACGGTATGTTAAGAGGCATAACATTTCCGTCACATGCTTGAGGCATTCGGCCAATCACAACATGCTGGATAGCTGGCCAATCAAAGCACACCTCACTTTTCAGAACAATGAGCTTATTTGAAAATATCTACTCGTTTCAGAAGGCGGGGCATAGAGGAGAAACAATGTACAGTATGTGGAAAATAATGTGTTTTTTAACCTTAAACCACATAAACACATTGCATTACGCCAAATAGCCTACACAAAATAATGTTCTTTCTAGCAACATCATATGACCCCTTTAAATGATTGCTACTTATATGAAAGACAAAAGAGGGAGTCAGAAGAGAGGTTAGTGTGACTCATACTCCCTGCAGAGGAAATGAAAATCACTTCCTCCCTCTCTATGGCTCTGTAACATGTATTGTATGGCATGAATGGAGCATTCAGGATCAGTTTTATAAGTGCTTCTGTGCTACACTTGTTAACAGGAGAGTGGTAACTGACCCGCTCTTTTATGATGCATTTATTATCCAACGTTTTTGCTAAGAGTATGGTCTGGCTCTGCATACAATTAAAGTAAAGTGAACTTCAGCTGTCAAAAAGGCTGTAAAAGTGGTTCATTAGCACTGTGTTCCAAGTCTTCTGAACTCATAGCGTTGTGGAACAAACTGAATTTTATTTAGCTGAAAATTCACATAACCATAGCTATTAAAACTTCAGTCTCAGTCAGCTACGATGCATATTATATTTGACGAATTGATCGGCTGTATATATATATACGGTTTCGATCACTCTGATGAATCGTTTAATGAACTGATTCAATATTCAACTGACACCACTTACTGAAAGTTGAATATGAAAGTTATATATTCTTCAATCATTTAAATTTTGTATGCATGTTTGACAATTAGCGGAAACTAAAGATTATAATTTATTTAAATATTTATTTAAATATGCATATTTTTCTTACAAAAATGCACGGATTCACTTCAGGAGGTATATTTACCCCCTTTATGAACCACTCTAGGATGGCTCGAGGGTGAGTAAATCATAAGGTAATTTTCATTTTTGGGTGAACATTACCTTTAACAGAAAATGTCCTCTTTTACTGTATAAAATCTAAACATTTTGTCCAATATTTGTTTTTGTGTTGTATGAAACGGTGATACTTTTTGTGTTCAATTACTGGGTTATTTCACATACCGTCTTTAAAAATAAATGGTAAAATAAAAGTAATTTCTCTCTCTTTGCTCACTGATTTGGTCACGTTGACATTTGAGACTAACATTTACCATGTAAATCCCTAACACAGAAAAACAAATGAAATTGAATTTCTCTTTTTCTCATCTGACCTTCAAGACTTCCCATTTAATGGAACATGTATGAGGCTTGCCATGTTTTAAATGGCAACCCAACTTGACTTATTCATATTTAAATATCGAGTAACAACCTGAATAGTCAGATGTAATCAGGAAGATTAGGAAGAGTACCAATAAAATCGAACATAATGATAAGGTGAACACATACTAACCAGAACCATTCTCAAAAGAGTCTGAACACACGCAAATGTTTCATGTCTCCAGGTTCTTAATGAGAGTTTCTATGGCAACAGGTTCCCGAGGGAGTGCTTAATTAGATATCTGGATGGCGTAAGGACATCCGTATTAGGGCCATGTTGACGTGTGTGTGTGTGTGTGTGTGTGTGTTAGTGGGTGAATGGGTGCTCCTCAAACAGCAAATGAGTTGAAAAAAAAACACATTAAAGGTGCTTTAGGGAACTTTTGTAAAAAAAAATATTTTTTACATATTTATTAAACCTGTCATTATGTCCTGACAGAATATGAGACAGATAATCTGTGAAAAAATCAAGCTCCTCTGGCTCCTCCCAGTGTCCTATTGCCATTTGCAGAAATTCCATTGCTTTCTGTAAGAAACAACCAATCAGAGCTGCGGTCCGTAACTTTGTTTGTGTTCAAAATGTAGAAAAATGTATATAATAAGCGAGTACACCATGAATCCATTTTCCAAACCGTGTTTTTGGCTTGTCCTGAATCACTAGGGTGCACCTATAATAAGTGTTTATATTCGGACTATTTTAGATTGCTTCGGGGATACCGCGGCGGAGTAACCCAGTACCTTTGTGATTCTTCATAGACATAAACAGAGAGAAGTAGTTCCAGCTACGATGTTCTTCCGCAAGACGCAAGCAGTTCTGTTTATTAACCACTAGAGCGTCAAAAGTTACCGACTGCAGCTTTAAATCTTGTTCATTAATGTAATACTGCATGAAATGGTACAATAACGAGGATCAAACTGGCCCAGAATATTGAAAGAATTTGAAGAACAGACTCAACCCTGCTGTTAAAGACTAATTCTTACAGTTCCAATTAAAACTACAAAGGGACGTATGCCACTGAAGTTCCATAAAGTACTTTTCCTGATAGTTCTTCAGAAAACCATCTGTGCCCTGTTGCTTAAAAACCCCAAACTGATATGAATAATATTGAAGTCCTAAACTAAATCTAAACACCCAAAAAAGTTGCTGATATGAAGACACAGAGAAAAGGATGTTACATAGTTGTGAGACTTAATGGGGTCCTAGAGGGTCAACTTCAGATGAAACAGACTGGTCAGTGCTTAGTCAGTGTTAATTTAATGTTGATTTAGTAGCTCAGATGATCATTAGGTCTTGGTATTCAATGAGAAATGTTTCCATTTGAGATGTACAGCCTTTGATAGCATTCTTGAGATCTCTTATGAAAAACTCTGAGACACATGACATTACTAGGGTCAATTTCTTTGGAAAAAAAAAATCTGAAACTTATTATTCAAAAGCCTGCAGTTCCTTTCCAGATTTGTCATTGCTGTCTAGTATAACGGATACATTAAAGTTGACATCACTAACATCATCAAATTGGTTAAACAAACAGATTGTCTCATACCAAGTTTACAGTCAATGATGGCTTGTTGGGATGGTCGGGATGATGTCAAGATGTCAACCTATGAAAGAGTTATAAGTGTCTGTGCATCTCAAATCATGAAGGGTATCTAACAGGAAACGTCCTCAAACTCACATCATTGGCTGACTCAGAAGTCGTCAAACTGGTCAGATCATAATTTTGAGATATGAGAAAGTATTTTAACACCAGATTACACAGCTATGAGCAAGGAACCATAAAGAACCACTAAAGAATCTTTATTTTGATCTGGATTTGCTATCAGATCTCAGTTTTAGGGTCTCATTCTGGTGGTCTGAGCGGACGCTGGTTTGAACTCACTGATTAGCTGAACTTGACATAATAAAACAAAACAAGATAAGCCTCATGATTTCGGGAGGCTTGTAAGAGACCCCCAGTGGATTTTCCCAAAGCTCTTCATTTCCTGCAGCATGAATACGTGCAGAAAAACATCATGCATGAGAGTAAACCAGCAAAACATAAAAGATTATGATATTATGGTCAAAAATAACTCTTTTAAAGTCTGAAAACGTGTGTGTGTGTGTGTACTGTAAATCTCAATATAACAAGCAACACTTTCACTCACCAACCAAATCAAATGAACATAGTAAGATTTTTGTTAGAGCTGCTGTCTCTGAATATATGTGTGTGCTGAAGAATCATTGATCCTGCTTTCAACTTTGCATTGACCTGGTGCCATAAAAAACTAAACTAAATCTTGCAAAGTAGATGATTGGATGCCATCTGCTCCCATCTCAGCGGGAATCACTGCTAACTACCACGTTTTACTACTTAGATATGAAAGAAAAAGAAATGTAATATATTAGTTCCCCGCCCCCAGCTGAGACACTCTAAACACGTACAGCCATGATGGTTTTAATTGCTTTAATCACTTTAAAAAGTAAGGTACTAAGTGCAACATGTGCAGAACAAATCTGTCATATAGGATACATGAAATCTTTAGTGAGAGCATGTAAAATAATATGCCATGTTTTAGCAGGTTATGGTCCAATGACTTGTTTAAATTATTTTATAAAAATTTTTTTTTTTTAGATAATTGATTTTTGGTAACAATTTACAATTTTTTTTGCATTATTAAACATTAACAAAGCAATTATTAATGCACACTGGAAACTTTTGCTGCTGATTAGGACACAGGGTAAAGTGTGTCAAGTTCTGAACATGGGAGGCTGGTTTTTATCTGATTTGAGTTAGACGCTGCTGTGCTGAAATCACCCTGTCAGTGAGATGAGAGACACAGTTAAGAGGTCAGAGGCTTGTAAACAACTACATAACAGTGCATTTCTTATACTGTATTCATCTTCTCGTATTAATTCTGAAAGCTTTCTAAATATATGAGCAAAATCCTTTTAAGCTGGATTTAAATGACGAGGCTTAATCTGTGTGAGTGTGTTTGTGGGCATAGAAAGTGCCAGAATGGACACGCTTGAAAAGACCAATTGCTGCAATGGTGGATGACTCACCGGTTGGGAGTATTTATAGCATCAACACACACACACACACACAAAGAATGAGCCTTTTAACCTGGAAAAAGTCAAATCACTCTCTTTCTCTCTCAACATACATGAACAAACCATAACACAGATGGATAAAAAAAATAAATGCAATAAATAAAATAAACTTGCTCATGTTGATTTTGTTCATGAGAAAATTGATGAGAAATAACTGCTTGCTCTCATTGTTTGGGAATTGTTGCTCAAATGCTGTTGCCAGGCACAGAACAAGCACGGTTGCTATGGATACAGATGTTGACAGCTGGCTTTGTCTGACTGACACCTGTGACCCCTCACTGATGTTCCCGCCCACTTTTGTCACTACGACCACATGAACACTCCAAAATGTTCAGAATATGTTAGTTATAGATTTTGAATGAAAATAAGGAAGTTTTTATATGATATGTGGTGCCTGTCTAATCAATACACACTTATTGACATATTAAAGCTGTTTGTCTCTCTCTGTGTGTGTGTGTGTGTGTGTGTATGATTGCTCTGCTCTTTGCTGTGAACAAAACCCTTGGGGATAATTATGTCTCCAAAACCGCTCTATTTCCACCTCAGAGAGAGAGACAACAACAATGGTCAGAATTCAGCCCCACGAAATTGTCAAAGCATAAAAGACAACTTGAGTATAACTTGGCCCTAAGCAGAAATTATACAACAGCAGAATACCCGAGCATATTAAAATACAGGCAGATATCGACAAAACTGGCTGCTCAAAGAGAGCCGGATATGATCATACTGTAGCCGAAGCCGATCAAACTAGTGTCACGGTACATCGATGCTTGTCACAAGAAGAGAAACCAGTCGACAAATCAGTGATGCATTCACAAACAAACACAGTTTAGAATTTTAGTATTTCTGTTTACTGAATTTAACATTTGTATTTTATCATTTTAGATTTTGTTCATTTAATATCAGTTCTACGTTCATTCTGAATTTAGAGGAAGAGGGGTGAGTTATTTTTAGTCTTAGGGCTTTGTTCAAATCAAGCAAACACCACTAAATATTACATTTCAGCATGCAGCATTTGTGCTCCAGAAATAATGGAAATCTCTTCTAGTCTCTTCATTACTATGGGGTTGCTTTCTGGTGGCATAATGTATAGAGAATACATGAATGTCCATACAATGCATAGCAAAGCAACCACCTGTTACACCACCCAATGCTAAAATCCACTCAGAACACCTTTGCTCATTGCAACCACAAAACAACATTGTAAAAATGATTTTTCAAAATGTCAAGTTTAATTAAATGTGTCGCCTGCTATTTTTTTATTATTGTACATTTCCTGACAATTTCTGAGTGAACATTATTTCTGAGTAAATCCAACAGATTTTTTTTCTGCAGTGTACTCATGAAAACACATAGCAATGCATTAAGAATCACTGTGGACACTGTACTAACTACAACCCAAAACATCCTAGCAATGGCTATGCATGCATCTGAAACACTCTAGTGTGATGACAAAAGAGTTTTGCTATTAAAAAAAACCTTACTCAATCTAATTTGGTCCATCACTGTCCCATCACACTTGTGTTACATACACTCTTCCTCTATTACCCTTTGTCTTTTCATTTTCTCTTTTTTCTCATTAAAGCACATTTCGATTCAGCCACACACACACACACACACACACACACACATCTGACCTATGAGTCATTGCTGGCAGCACTGCAAAACACTCTTCCATCCTCCCTCTCTCTCTCTGTGTCAGACTGATGTTGTCTCTTGTTTCTGGTCTCTGTCGACTCCTCCCAGTGTCCTGAGATGACCTGTCAATCACAGGATCTTCAGAGGTCAGGAGTGTGCTCAGTTTTACGGCTCTTCTTCTCTTTACCCTTTTGTTGAGTGGTTTCCTTTCCATTTCTGATCTCCAAAGGCTTCCCTGAAGCCAAACAGTCTTCTTACATCTCGTAGAGTCTTGCTTTTTTTCTCTCTTCTTGTCTGCTGAGGTGCGATAAAGAAAAGTGACCTTGTTATTAGAGGCAGCAAAAAGAGAACCTATCTGAACTATCACCAGCACAGGATGCCTCCAGGTTGTATACTTCATGCCATTAACTTGCAAGTAGCTGAAAGCAAATATGACTTTCAAATGTCAAATTGGATGAATCGATTAAAGGAATAGTTTGCACACAATGCAATGCAATCATTTACTCATGCACCCTCGTGTTGTTCCAAACTTGAATGAGTTTCTTTGGTGGAAACCAAAGCAGATACTTTGGAGAAGTGTCCTTGCTGCTCTTTTCCATACAAAAAAAAAAGGATGTTATAGAAGAGGCACTTATAAGTCTACACAAATAGAATGTGCTATGTATTTCAAATCTGTTTTGGTATAAAAACTTAAAGAAATGAAACACTACTGCAGCTCTCAAATATAATTGACATTCATCTGCATTCAAATATGGCAAGTTAGGACACATTGCATCAGATTTTACATCGAATTTAAATGAACTGCTTGCAAGAAGCAATAAAGTTTGACTGGCATTTTTTTTCTTTTGCATTGCATTTTAGGTTAAATCTTTATCCAGTAATGGACATAAATATACAACCAATAAAATAACAACAACAACTCCACGAGAAGTATAACCAAATAAATCAGGTTAGATTTTGATACGGCTGATCTTTATCCCATAAATTGCAGTGCATTTACCTTTTTGTTGAGATGTAGCATTTTCCTAATGGCATCTGAACTGATTAAACCTCCATAATCTTAAACGGGAAACTACTCGGATTTTAATGACCGTGTAGGAGGCATCATGGGATATGGAGTCCATTTCAGCAATGAAACAGATGGAAATACTGATCAATAATTGAGATGAAGGGGAAGGAGAGAGAAAGAGAGAGACACACAGGACTCGTTGGCTCAGATCAGATCTGCTGTTGTGTGTGTGTGTGTTTTGTGGAGGGGAAGTAATTAAATTGTAATGTGTGTTGATCTGTTTAGAGTCCCTCAACATGCTGCTGCACTTTCCTCAAGATACTGAGAGCAACAACCTTCACCCACACACATACAAAAACACTACACAAGACGACAGAAGGGGAGAGGAAGAGAGAAACATGAAGAAGTAACAAGAACACATAATGAACTGTTTAGAGTATCAGGTGACTGCTGACACACAGTCACATCTATTGAGTTTACATACCTCTCGTCTCATATGTTTATATTCCTTGCAGAATAAGATTTTACCAGATCAAAATAAATAAGAGATACAGTCTTACAAATAAAAACTAACAAAGCCCATAAAATGCGTAAATGCATAATCAGAAATAATAAAATGCATTTCACAGATGTCCATTAATTTGTGAGCACAAATGTGAATATACACAATTTTACCCAAGAGAACTGCTTTGGCATCTCTTCTTGTTTTCATAGGCCCACAACACTGTTAACGCTCTGACAGAGCAGAAATGTTTTGCATGTGTCTCAGTGTGGGAGGCACGGTTTGATGCCCAGATACATCTGAGAATTCAGGAAAAATGAGAACATTCCGTCCTGGGCTCCATGGGAAAACAGACAGCCAGAAGGGAGTGATGTTTGACAGATCAACAAACATAATCTTTCTCAAATATACAGAAAAACAAAGCTGATCATGTTCTCAATCTCTCCGTTTGTCGTTGTACAAACACTGCGAATGATGCCTCAGACTGTTGAGAACACAAACCATAAATACCTGACATTAATTGTAGGGTGAAACAACTTTCATGTATTGCCTATTTAAATGTGTTTATTTTCCTACCACATGCACTGCACAGGGGAAAAAACACACAAGATTCGTAATGTTGAAATGTGTCGACACTAAAAGTTGCACATGTACAAGTGTGTGATCTCCTGTTAAGAAACGTTCAGAGAAAACAATATGGAGCAATGTATTGCTTTGACAGATCCATTTAAAGAATATTCTGGAATTAAAAATTGAGACTCTTGTCAAACACAGACTACAATTTCAACTCACTGACAGTAATCCGTATCAATCAAAATTATTTTTTGATCTTTTAATGTACTTAACATCTCTGAAAATTCAATTTCATCTTTCTGTGCACCATCAGAATATCTCAGTGGGCAATTTAACCTAATTTTTTTATATATATAAAAACATTAGATTTTAATATATTGCATATCATGCATTGGTTTTCTAGTGATGTGCATGTTGCATTATGTATGTTAGAGAGTCAAATTCATACAAACTAATGCAATGCATTCTTCAAACACTTAAAAACATCTTATAATTATGCACTTCTCTGAAATGAGCATGAAAAATAGGAACTATATAACATTTTGTTGGGGCACAATAAAATGTTGTGAGAGCTGCTTTTAACAATAAGTATAGTTTGTCTTGCAACACTACAGGTAGTTTATGTCGTCTGAACTTCTACCATGTGTGTGCTGTCTGTGTTTCTCTGTCAATGTGATTAGTTGTCTGAAATATTAAATGCATCCAGCACACCGTATTCAGGATCATCGGGAGAACAAGCTGTTTTTAGCCCAGAAACACACTTACATAACAAAAGAGGTAATTGGAGTACATAGACACACACATTTGTTTACTGAAGCTGTAATGTGCAGGAGAGATGAAATAATAAATCTGCATTAACAACAATGGTGCACCTGTTCACACACACATACAGTTGAACTGTGTCAGAGCAATGACATGAGAAGAGAAAACAGAACAGATGAGAAGTGAAGAGATGAGATGAAAAGAGAAGAGTAAACAGACGAGAAGAGATGAGAACAGAAAAAGAGGACATAAGATTAGAAAATAATAGATGAAATTAGATGTGAAGTGAAGTGAAGACAAAAAACATGAGAAGATAAAGATGGGAAGATTTTAAAAGAGTAGAAGAGATGAGAAAAAAACACACGAGATGAGACGATAGATTGCATGAAATGAGAAAACAGAGAAACCAGAAAAAAAATTGATGAGAAGAGGGAAGGCACAAGAAAAGAGATTAGATGAGAAATTAAATAGAAAACAGAAAACACGAGATGAGAAGAGATTAAAAAAGACCAGAAGAGATGAGATGGAAAAAGAAAAAGAGCTGAGAAGAGAAGAGAAGAGAAGAGAAGAGAAGAGAAGAGAAGAGAAGAGAAGAGAAGAGAAGAGAAGAGAAGAGAAGAGAAGAGAAGAGAAGAAGAGATAAAAGAAAATAGCAAAGTCAGGATAGGCTAGATGAGATGAGAAGAGAATAAAAGCTTGATTGTAGCTGTGGCACATTTAGCATCATCATCGTGTGTGTGTGTGTGTGTGTGTGTGTGTGTGTGTTCTTGTTTTTGTATCATATCAGGACACAACTCTGTATAATGACAGGGGTATGACACAGGTATTACAAGGAGAGGGTGACTTATGAGGACATAACCCATGTCCCCATTTTCCAAAACACTTATAAATCATACAGAATGAGTTTTTTTGAGAAAGTAAAAATGCACAAAGTTTCCTGTGAGGGTTAGGGTTAGGGTTAGGGTTGGTGTAGGGCGATAGAATACACAGTTTGTACAGAATAAAAACCATTACACCTATGGGATGTCCCCACTTTTCACAAAAACAAACACGTGTGTGTGTGTGTACTCTGAGATGTTTTGAATGAAACTGTGAATAGTAGTCGTCCACCAGCAGCAGAGCGGATTTCTGAATGAACGAGATCTCCCTCCTGTCGGCTCCTGACACACTGCCAAACACTTCAGAAAATCAGCCGCCAGGCAGCAAGAACCAGAGCCAACGACTGCGAACCCCCTCCCAGACACATGCCATGTCACTTCCTCTCCTTCAGTCCCTGTCTCACGCCTCTCCCCTCCTCTGCGGCTCTCCACTGTGACTCATCGCTCGCCAGACGCTTTACAGATGAAGTCAAATCAACATGTGTATCAGCCAGCGTATGTGTGCATGTGAGAAAAATGCTTTCAGCTCCCCCTGCCTCATTTTCAACATGCTTAAAGGATTAAATTGCTTTTTTGGCACAACGACAGCAACATGATCAAAACGAGATCTCCCAAGAGCAGTCTGGGCGCATGGGTCAAAAGCACCATCAATGATCGACTATTATAATAATATCACAATCAAACTCGAGAGCTTCCACTTCACATCAAGAGAAGGTCACAATGAGTGGGTTTCTTCCTCATCAGGGGTCATTTGGCACTGAAACATCTAATCAGAGGCACTTTTCTGTTTCCTTACATAAAAAAAAAAAAATCCCTGTTAACCACCAAAATATACAAAATTCTAACCCACTAAACTTCAACTAAAATTTGATTGCTGATTTTGAAGTAGAATCTATACAAGGAAAAGCTCATTTCGCTTACAATGTTAAATCTAATTAATGATCATGATGAAAATAGGTGTTTTTTGTAAGGGATCAGCCATCCTGATGTAATTTTTTTTTTTTTTTTTTTTTGAATAAGACGAACTCATTGTTATGCATGCATAAAACAATTCATTTTGAGTTTGTGTGCCAAATTAATAACCTCCAATCGCCTGGAGTGTGTGTGTGTGTGTGTGTGTGTGTGTGTGTGTGCACGCGCGCATGTGTGTGGCCTGTTTTGCGTATGTTGTTTCAGTGACGCACGAATCAGGTGACGTCTCTTATAACAGGCGGAGCTGTCCGTGGTGCTGACGAGAGAGAGAGAGAATCCGCGCTCGTGCAGCCATAAACACACCGAGAGCGCGAGAGCGATGCGCAACGCACTCACGACTCCCCGTTAAAACAGACCGAAAGCAAAGGTAAGAAGGTTTTTGCATCTAAACACTCATTTGTGCATTATTTAAGACAGAATAGCCTACATCACTTTTATCTCTTTAGAAACGCGTAGGGTTTTTATATTTCAGCAACCTGCTGCGCGCAACCGAGAGACGCGTCTCACGAGAGATGAAAAAAAAAACACGTTTTAAAAGTAGAAAAAAAAGAATTGATAAAAGTTAGACAGCATCTCACGTAACTGTTATTTTAAAACTCTGTGTTTATTTTATATTCTACAAATCATTCATTAAGAACGCTAAGCACACTTAAAAGCAAAGCTGGTAAAATCCTGACGGATTTTGTACTAGTTAAAAGTTCATCATCTTAAGAGATTGCAGTGATCAGGATGTCGTGCTCTGGGGTTTACTCCTCCTCTCCGTTTGACGGCACTTTGCGGTTCAACAGCAGTGCGGATGCTCGTGCAGTCTCCCGTAGCAACGGGGTATGACTCATTTAGTCGTGGCAGCAATTTAGAAACTAATGAGATTTTCAGCGCAGGCTGCGCGCGCTCTCTAAGTGCTCCGCAAACACTCATCAACAGGCTTTCAACAGATGTCATAAAAAGAGAGAGAGAGAGAAACAGAGCGAGAACTGGGATGGTCAATTAAGCAATGTAAACAAGACTGCAGTAAGTCATCTCGGGTAAGTCTTTGTAAGAAGATAAAGGAATAGTTTGTCAGGAGATGCCACCATTTAATCACCCTCATGTAATTCCAAACGTGTGGCTTTCTTTCTTCTGTGGAACAAAAAATAAGGCATCTCGAACCACTGTTTTTGCCCATATATACCATGAGAGTCAATGGGGTTCAAAACAACACTGGATCACATTGGACAAAACCACTGAGAAAATCATTCTTGACTTGACTTGCTGATGACAGAACAATCAATATGCATGAAATTGTTGGTGCAAACACATCTATGTATCTGTTGCAAAAAGCTACAAAAGCTGTCACTTGGGTTGTACCTTTTTAAAAGATACACCTTTGTACCTCGAAATAGATACAATACAATACAGACTGCATCAAGGCAGCTTTACAGGGTTAAACAGGAAAAACGTGCAAGAGCACAATAGAAAACAGTCTGTTTATCAGTTAAAGAAAGTTCATTGTTGATTCAGCGATGTCATTGTCCAGCTCAGTTCAGCTTTTTTCCGATAGTGTCAGCAATGTTGCTAGAAATTGTGTCCCCAGCCAAGCAACCCAGAGGCGACTGTGGCAAGGAACCAAACCTCCATCGGTGACAGAAATGGAGAAAAAAAAGGACCAGTCGTGGGGCCAGTTTTCCTTTGTCCTGACTAAACCAGCATGGTGTGGTTTAATTCAAGGCTGCAATGCATGTTGGATTGAGCAGAGGACTCGTCTGGTTCTCGTGGTCTTGTGCCGATTATTAATGATTTTAAATAGTGCATATTACTACCTAAAGTGTACATTGTTAGAAGCTAAATGGTACGTTTAGTACCTATTGACTCATCATCTTTTCTCCCTCCCTCCCTTTCTCAGGTTAAACATGTCGTCATCATCTAGATGCTGTGCAACAGGGGTGTTCAACCTCCCTTCACTCCTTCTTCTGCCCCTTTTCCTTTCTCTCGTTTGTGGAGTACAAGGGGCCACGCTAAGAGAGCATCTCCTGAGTGAAAGCGAACCCGTCTCTTATGGACCAGCGTCCCAGATCCGTCCTCCTCCGAGTGCCGAGATGCTTAGAGCTCTGCGTTACATCCAAAGCCTCAGCCAGAGAACCCCATATGGTCGCCTTGATGACCAGCAAGACACTTCAGATGACATGGAGAGCGTTCGCTCCCTGCTACAGCTGGCAGATCCTGCCCGGATGGATAGAGGCATGGATGAGAGAGATGAAGAGAAGGACAACACTCAAGAGTTGCTGCAAGCGGTGCTTACCACACTTCAACAGACCGAGGAGCACATGGTGCCTGAGAAAACCTCCCAGAAGGTCATCGCACCATCTCAACCTCGATACACTGTCCAATCCTTCCCAAGACCAAAGCAACAACTAGAAGTAGAAACTTCAGCTGAGAACTACGGAAGGACTTCGTGGACCAATCCAGATAACCGGAGACGGCACCGGAAGTTCCCACTTGCGTTTGAGGATCAGGAGCAGCCTCTCAAACGGACCAACGAGAAAGCAGAAGAACAGTACACACCCCAGAAGCTGGCGACCCTTCAATCTGTGTTTGAGGAGCTGAGTGGAATCGCTGCATCTAAGGCCAACAGCAAACGGGAGGATGGTGAAGAAGATTACGATGACGATAACGACTTTTACAGACAGAGGAGGATGGTCTTGGAAGACATCATGGGAACTGATGAATGGGCACCTTTGGAGGAACAAACAGAGACTGAAGAAGAAGAAAGAGAGAGGCATGGGTTCAATCCCAACCTTGAGGATGATGAGCAAGAGGAGGAGGAGGATGAAGAGGAGGATTATGTCAAAAGATCCAACCAGTTCCAGACAGGAAAAGAGGAGGAGCCTGAGGACATTGCAAAGCTTGTGGACTACTATCTTCTGAAAATCCTAGAACAGAAAAAGCAGGAGCAGCAGAATAGACAAGAGGCCAGCAAGAGCGAGCAAGAAGAGGTGGAGAGAAAAGATGTGGATGAGGATGATGGAGAGGAAGAAGATGAGGAGGAGAGAGAAATCAAGCCAATGCACAGCACATTCCCTGAGTCTTTGTCCAAGATAATCTCAATCTCACAGAAGCTACGAATCTCACCGGAGGAAGTTCTTGAGCTTCTCCATAATGAGAAGCAGAAGGATTTATTGGGAATCCCAAAGGAATCACGTACACCCTACACAACCGTTCACAAGACCTTCACCGCAGCACCTCACCGACGGCCGCTCGAGACCACGAAGGGCAACAGCATCAGCCAAGACATCGTGAATATCCTCAAGCTGGTAAACGCAGCACAACAAAACAACAACCGACCAGCGCAACCGGAAACATCACGTTATTATGAGAGGAAAACCGGCAGGGATGATTATGACGACGCTGCCGGCGAGGAAGACGAACTTGCCAATTACCTGGCGTTGAAAATGTTCGAGCATGGACAGAGACGGGCACGTCTGGCGCCATTACGTGACGAGGACCAGCCCATGTACGAACGCGGTGACTACTTCGATAAAAGCACGGCACAAAAAAGACCCGCGAATCACGAGAACGCAGTGACAGGGTTAGACAACAACACAATGCTGCAAATCCTGCGGTATCTGGATCCGGAGGGCGACGATGCCGACGAAATTGACTCTGAGGGGAAAACGGTCCCTGAAATGTAGATGTGTAGATAACGATTAATATTCATTGTTTTAAGTTTGTCATATAATAAAGTATTTTGAAAGAAATATATCCCCTTATTGCGTTAAGTCAATGTAGTTCTCCAGCTTTTCTCATTTCTTGTTCTGTATAGCAGAAAAAAATGGTATTTTAGTATGAACTCAAGAACTTTTAGTAGTAACTCAATTAATTAGTTCATTAGTTAGTGAATAGAACAATGTAAGTCGCTGGCTTTACCTCTTAAACATATGAACACACACAGATTTTCTCCCTCTTAACTACACCACTTGTGTTTTCAGTAAGTCAGTCTCTTGTGCGTGTGATGAGGTCATGTGTGACGTGGCAGAGGTAAATAAAGCATTTGTTCACACCATGGTCCTCTGTGTAATGCTTTTCTCACTGCTGAGGAACCTCTGCAAGCTTTGCATGACATCAAATCTTTTTATTATGGTAATTGGTTTCTGTTTCATGTGCAACAAGGGTCATAACAGCCCAAAATGCATTTACATTTGAGTCATGAAAATTTGGTTTCATATTTAAATGCATGTATAGAATAAGCTGTAATTATTCTACTACAATACATACATTCTCAAAAATAATTTTTGTTATTATAAAATGCATTTTAGTATATATTAATAAAATAAAAATCCGTGCAACACTTTTCAGATTTTAAACATTCTTTCTTTCAGTTTCAGTTCAATCTAAGCTCTGTCTGAGAGTTACTGACTGATTGTCTGCTCACAGAGAAAAATGTAAATAACATTTACCGCACAATGAAAAGAAACCAGAGGTTTCACAAGTGTAGTCAAATATCCGACTCCAAGACTGCATTTATTTGATCAAAAATGTTTTATTTATTAACTTTAAAATAACTGTTGAATAAACTTTAAAAATGTAATTTATTCCTGTTATGCAAAGCTTCAGCATCATTACTCTTGAGTTTCACATGACCCTTCAGAAATCAAGATCGGCATTTATTTGAAATCTTTTTTAACATTATGAATGTCTTAAAAGTCACTTTTGATCAATTAAATGCATCCTTGGTGAATAAAAGTATACATTTCTTCAAAAATATTCTTACTCCATTAGTATACATGAGTGTATCTCTGTATCTCTTGTATTATAGACTTCTCACTGTCTCAAAAGTAGTTTGAAATGTTTACTAATACAAAGTGTTGCTATTTCAGCGTTGTGACTTTGTATGGAAGCTTAATTAAATACATTGAGCATGTGAAGTTCTTGTCATTGTGTTTTTGAGGAGTGAGATGATGGCTGTGATGATCTGAAGATGTTCCTTCAGTATGTGTTTTTTTTTATATTCCTCTATTGTCTGTCAAAACATAAAAACAAGTCATATTTAACTGATTCATACCTATATCTTTAAACAGATACAGATGCCAAAAACAAAAATACGTGTCTCCACATGATTCTGAAGACCCATTAACATGCTCTTGATGACATAAAAATCTTACCAAGAAGATGAAGAATATTACTCTGAACAATACATATGCCATACAAGAGAAAAGCACATGCAGTAAGAAGGTGACCTCTGACCTCCTGTAGACAATCTTCATATCCCTCCACAGCAGGAAGTTGCAGGTGATGTCTCTTATGATCTTCTTGTCACGATCGCTGAGAGTCGTGAACCATTTCTGCAGCCGTAGTTTCCCCTGACGAATGAACAGAAGCAGGAACCGCATCTACAGCAGAGACACACAATCATTAGTCCTGAAAAAGTCTGTAAGCAATGTGATGAAGTATTGACCTGAATACAGCACAAAACACACGTCAAATACAACTTGCTTTGTCATAGTCAGGATGTCAAACAACCCTATAATAAATGATTAATTTGATAAAAAAATAATAATAATAATAACAACACACACATACATGCTGCTTGGTCCTGAAGTGTGAGATATTTTTCTTTAAAATGTCCATATCAGTAATATTCATAAAATCTTCAGAACATATTAAAACCAGGTTAAAAGAAAGTTAAGCATGCCAAGGTTATGGTAATTCTATAATGACTATTCCATAACTCATAACTAAATAAAGCCTTTGTTTTTTTAAGACTAAAAAATTACATTAACCATTTTACCTTTAATTGCTTCTAAAAATTAAATATAGTCTACATAGACACAGGCAATAATGCGTTTCACTAGTAATGTGAACATGAAACAGCTAATTTGTTTTAACCAAGAAAAGATTTAAAATTAACAAACGCACGTTTGTAGCCCATTTGTTATACAAGAGGAAATACAAATGTCCCTCTTGTCAGCACAAGAACAGTGTGTGTGTGTGTGTGTGCAGTAAAACACAACAAAGGGTCTGATATAAGGACATATCCCAGACAAGTAGCTCTACAGTAGGCTACAGAAGAGAAAACACAAAAAACAAAGCTCTATCTGACCTCTGACACTCGGATTCGTATCTTAATAGTTTGGACCTGTTTGTGATTGTTAACGCAAGAATAAGGCAGGAGCATCAACAAGAAGACAGCAGATGCACACTTGTGAACCTCGTGCACATGTGTGAACCAATCGCAGGCGCGTACGGAGAGCAGGGGCGGGGCCGAGATCTGCGCGTGTCTGGATCTGCATCACACCGGCTGGCTTTACCTGGAGCGAGGACATCCTTTCCGCCCCAGTTGGCAGCAATTAATTAAAGGTTATAGCCAATTGCCACCCTTAAAGAAAGCCTTGACACCCCTGCTGCCGCCCCAGTTGGCAGCAGTGAATTAAAGGTTATGGCCAATTTGAAAATTTACGAGCGCGAATCTTTCGTGATTCGTGATCCTGCACCAAACTCCCGAACTTATTCAAATGATTTGTGATCCCCAAACTGACTCAAATGATTCGCGAACCCGCTTTGAACTCCCAAACTGACTCAAATGATTCGCGACCCCCAAACTGACTCAAATGATTCGCGATCCTGCTACGAACTCCCAAACTGATTCAAATGATTCGCGATCCCCAAACTGACTCAAATGATTCGCGATCCCCAAACTGACTCAAATGATTCACGACCCCCAAACTGACTCAAATGATTCGCGATCCTGCTACGAACTCCCGAACTGATTCAAATGATTTGCGATCCCCAAACTGACTCAAATGATTCGCGAACCCGCTACAAACTCCTGCACTGAGTCAAATGATTTGCGCTCCCCAAACTGACTCAAATGATTCGCGAACTCGCTTTGAGCTCCCGAACTGACTCAAATGATTCGCGAACCTGCTACGAACTCCCGCACTGAGTCAAATGATTCGCGATCCCGCTCCGAACTCCCGAACCGAGACAAATGATTTGCGATCCCCAAACTGACTCAAATGATTCGCGATAACCCGCTTTGAGCTCCCGAACTGATTCAAATGATTTGCGATCCCCAAACTGACTCAAATGATTCGCGAACCCGCTACAAACTCCTGCACTGAGTCAAATGATTTGCGCTCCCCAAACTGACTCAAATGATTCGCGAACTCGCTTTGAACTCCCGAACTGACTCAAATGATTCGCGAACCTGCTACGAACTCCCGCACTGAGTCAAATGATTCGCGTTCCCGCTCCGAACTCCCGAACCGAGACAAATGATTCGCGAACCCGCTCCGACCTCTGACATATCTTCAGATATAAATGTAAATTAAAAAATAAATTAATATTTATCGATTTTCAAATATTGCACCTGTCAAACATAGTCTATTTTGCCGTCAATACTGTTGACGGTGTCCTTTATCAGTAGGCTTTATATTTATGCTCAACATGAAGTATAGATATTGTTGTCATGAAGACAAGATCCTGGTCTGTCGGCGGCCTCCCTCTATGTCACCTACAGCAGCTGTTCACATAATCGACGAAACACACTCATTTTACATAAATTATAATCCAGTAGCGGTATATCAAGTTAAACGCTAAATAAATGGCATAATTATAATATAATGAATACTCAAACGAAACTCACAATCTTCAATGACGCACATTCCAAAATCGTCATGAAGGAATCTTCAACGAGAAGTCTGAGACAATTAAGCATCATCCAATGCTAATCGAGATCACAAATATTCTCCTTGTAGTTCACAAAGTGAAATCGCTACAGAAGGAGATCTTAATTTGCATTATTTGCCGCTTACAGGGAAGACTGCCGGACCTATGCTTTCACTCTGCTATTCGCGCATTAAAACCTGATCCGCTCTCTCGCGATCACCAAACATGCCACGCCCTCTCAATTAAATTAAATGACCAACATAACAGCTGTACAGCCCTTATAGTAAAGAACACAAACTGAACATGGGCTTTTTTACAGCAGCAGCAGCGCGCCAGGCACGATTCTGGTGTTTAAAGACACAGAAAACATGAAGCAGCCGCCACGCAGCTGACGCGCAGCAGAACCGCCACGCTCACGACACGCAGCCAGTGTGTCACCGGCCTGAAACTCAGGAGGAAACGTTGGGTAAAAATGGATTATCCATCTATCAATAAATGAAGCTTTAATGAAAGCACAGACTTTGAGATGATAAATAACTAACGTTACGTGATACATTACCCACTTTTAAAAAGCGTGAATATACTTAACAACTTCGTTTTGTGTCAGAATTTTCACACTTTCATTCATAAATTCACCCCGTTTGTGTTTGAAAAGTGACAGGGATTGAATCGCGGAAATGAAACTGTATAAAGCAGAACTTCACGGAAATTCGGCCATTTTTGAACGAATAAATCTAATTAATCGAAACTCGATATGGACTAGTGTCTGCAATATTCCCAGAGGGGGCACCATCCCAGTTGCTCCAAAAAAAAAAAAAAAAAAAAACTCTCGCACCTCATGTTTGCGGCTGAATGTTCATAATTGATGGATGAACATCTATGAGTTCAGATGAGGTATGAGGTAGAGTACATCAGCAATCCAGCGAAGAGAAAAGAAAACTAAAAGTAAAAAAAAAAAAAAAAAAAAAAAAAAACAGAGATAAAGAGAATGACTTATAGTCATAACAACAACTGTAATTGTTCATGTAGGTGTCAGCTATAATGCACAATTGAATTGAATGTTTGATATTTATTAAGATAATGCTACTCTTTCACATGGGCTCAAACGCAAATTTGAAGCTCAATAGCATTTGAGGAGAAATTTAAAGGTTATGGCCAATTTGAAAGTTTACCAGCGGGAATCTTTCCTGATTCGTGATCCCGCACCGAACTCCCGAACTGATTCAAATGATTTGCGATCCCCAAACTGACTCAAATGATTCGCGAACCCGCTTTGAACTCCCAAACTGACTCAAATGATTTGCAAACCCGCTACGAACTCCCGAACTGATTCAAATGATTCGCGAACCCGCTCCGAACTGTCGAATTGATTCAAATGATAAGCGAAGCCGCTCGGAACTCCCAAACTGACTGAAATGATTCGCGAACCCGCTCCGAACTCCCGAACTTGACTCAAATGATTCGCGATCCCACTCCGAACACCCAAACTGACTCAAATGATTCGCGATCCCGCTACGAACTCCCGAACTGATTCAACTCCCAGAGGGGGCACCATCCCAGTTGCTCCAAAAAAAATAAAAAAATAAAAAAAATAAATAAAACCAGTGATAAAGTTGGCATGACATTGGACGAGTCTCAAATTTAGGGACCGTCTCTAAAGTTACATGAGATATTGGTATACACTTTTCTAACGTCAGTAGCATTTGAGGAGAATGACTTATAGTCATTCAACTGTAATTGTTCATGTAGGTGTCTGCTATAATGCACAATTGAATTGAATGTTTGATATTTATTAAAATAATCTGTAAATCATATGTAAATTATGCTACTCTTTCACATGTGCTCAAACGCAAATTTGAAGCTCAATAGCATTTGAGGAGAAAGACTTGCAGTCATAAAACAATTCTAATGTTTTCATTTAGGTGTCAGCTACAATGCACACCCTATACATTTTAATATATATTAAAATAAAGTATAAATCATTTAGGTAAAAACGAGGCCCGTTAACACTTTCAGGCACATTCCTGTGAAAGTTTTTTTTTTTTTTTCAGGTTCCCCTACTTAAATTAACCATGGTTTTAACAATAACACCCCAAATCATTGTTCTTTTAGCCATGGTAACTGCAAATTAACCATGGTTTTGTTACTTCAAATAATAATTTACAAAGTATTAATATACTGTAATATTTTTGTTGTTGTTGTTGTTGTTGTTGTTGCTATAAAAACAAAACTAAGCCATCAATAGCCTTTAAAATGACTTAAAAAAAAAAATGAAGCAATAATGATTGGTTAATAATAACACTGTTAAAATACATAATGTAGGCAAATACAAAGTAAACAATTTATGTACATGTTATTACAAATGCCATGTGATTGCTGCTGTTACACTTACAGGACAATCAAATCCTTGTTTAGGCTACTGACCAAACATTTCATTCAAACATTCACTTAATCTTTCAGTTTTGGCCACCTTTTTGTTATATATGACACAGCCTTTATAATTTCTTCAACAAAAAACTTCAACAATATCACAACCCTTACAAAAATAAACCATGGTTTTATCATAGTAAAACTGCTTAGTTTCATTTTGCATGCTTTCTGAATGCTTGAGACTATAAAATAATTACCAAATATTATTAAATATAAAAAAAAAAAAAAGAATTTACTGGGGCGCTGAGGTGGATCTGTAAAATATTGATGGGGTGGCGAGAAGGGGGCAGGAGTTTTTGAGGGGTGGTAACATATGGCGGACGTATATATACTGAATTTAGTCAGTTATCACAGTTTGATGATAAATATATGTGCACACTACAAAAGAACACAGGCTATCATTTACAAACTTAATCTCATGCAATCAATGTCTTGCATTTGAAACAGTTCATATACCACAAGCAAAATAAATAATTGCACATGTTAGATCTCCTCATTCTGGACAACTTTACCTCATGAACCACTGCTGTCAATCAAATCTGGAACTCAAGTCTGGACTCCTAACATCAACAATTATAGAAAAAATAAAAATAAAAACTTGATTATGTGGATGGTTGTAAAAAGGTCATTTAGAATATGGGTGTGACCAAGTTTAACAAAAAGCCTATAATTCCTAAACGAAACTGAAATTTGCGAAATGAGACAAAATTAGGTAGCTACATGCAAAATGATTCTAAACAAACGGCTTCACGTGCAAACTTTTAGCTGAGATCGGGCAAGAGGCAAACTGTCATCTACAGCGCACACAAAATAGTTGCTTTGAAACATCAGAAGGGTTTTATGTCGCTCATTACCGACAGAGGGCAGACAGCGATGAGCACCGGTGAGTGGCGTGGATCTACGTGCACTCATGTGACCCCGGTGCCGGTTAAAAGCACCGGTGAGCATCCGCGATCACAGCGGGCGACCGGAGCCACAGCGCGGGTGTGAGAATGTCTCTGTACCGGAACTCAGCATGGTTCCTCAAAGGACTCAACGAATTTACCAAGTAAGAGCTGCACTGCTTCAAAAATATCACAACACCTCATTACAATATTAACAACCATAATGCTTAATTAATACGCATTTAAATGCATAATATAACATGATGTAATATAATATGCTACTATTAATAATATAATATAATAAAGTCTAATGTAATATAACGTTGCATAAATACTTAATATTGAATTGAATTTTTAACATCTATATTGATGGTTAAATATTGCATGGGTTAGAGTTCAGCTATTCTACTTCAACTGTTTATCTCTTATTTTATTAAATGTATTTAATGCATTTTTTTATGTGTAATGGGCACTGAAGAACAAATAGTATTTTTTTACCTTAAATTTTATCAAACTATTTGTACATATCCAACATTTGTCTGTAGGCCTATTGGGTTTTTAACCATATGATTCAATAGTTCTTCAATTTTAAAGGAAAAAAAAATCTTAATGTTTGCTTTTTAATTTTCGTTTTTCTTCAAAATGATGCAAAAAAAAGTGTTGCACATCATAAAAAATGGCAACATAAATCATGGCAAGGGTAAAAGCTTTCAAAGTCACTTTCTTAGATTTTTAGACAGCATATTACGGTGCTATAATAAATGGTGCACCGAATATGTTCAAAACAACACAGAAAGTTCTGCAAAATCAGGTCACGTGTTGCTTTTTGTTTTTCCATGGAATCCAATTTTATAAAAATGATAAGCCTATAAATTCTTGGGAGTCATAAAAACACTCAAACCGTGTCATCTCACTGCTGCTGTTTATCTTGCAGTGGCCCCTGCATCTCTGTGTTTTCCTTCAATCATATATTGTCACCCGGGTCAACCTCTCACGTCCCATAATGGGACACACATCACCCTTAACAGTGCACGCATTTACTGAGAAAAGCTTGATTCCCCCCGGCACCTCCTCGCTCCACTTCATCCCTCCGCCTGGCCTGGCACGCAGGGACAAAGCCACTCTTTGAGATCGAGTCAAGGGCACGCGCTGCGATGCCAGGAGCGGTGCTATCAGAGGACGCACTGATAGCAAACTCTCATTAGCTAAGCGATGACGCAAGGAGGCACATTAGGACAGAGCTTCTTGAGTGGTTTCAGGACTCACAAACATTCTTCCAACGTTAACGCAACTTTTGTTCAAAGTTATCTGGTCTTTTCATAGCGTTCTTAAAACAGCACAAGCTTTGACTTTTGAATGTTCTCCGAGCCTCCTTGACCATTTCCATGCTTGCAAACTTCTAAAATGGAACGTTCCCCCAAAATGAAATTTCCTTTGCATTATAAACAAACGTTCTTCCAGTAATGTTAATCGAGCATTTTGGTAACATTCTCAGAACTTCAGCACAAAAACATTAATAGAATATTTATTCAAAAAACGTTTTAGTTAAATGTGCATCTAACATTTTCTTAATGTTTCTACCTGTTAAGTTCATTCAAAAGAAACATTAACAGTGTTTTTAGAACCGCTTTACCCCAGATAACACACGCACGTCTGCAAGATGTCTGTTGAACATCACTTCATCTGGAAAGCATCTGCTGTTTACATCTGTCTATTTAAGATGTCAGTCTTACATTCAAAAGCTTAAAGACATCTTCTAAACCTCTATTTTACATCTGATAGGAAACATCCAATTGACGCATTGCAGACAAATCAACATCTTAAAAAATACGTCTTGCAGATTTAAATGCAGATGTTAAATAGACGTCTCTGTGATGTACATGTGCTAGTCTGGGACCATTCTGGCAAGGTTTTCTCAAAGTTATAAACAAACGTTCTTCCAGTAACGTTAATAGAGCATTCATTCAAAGATATACAGGCTTTAATAACATTCTCAAAATGAAATTTTTAAAGCATTTTAAAAACTTCCGAAATAACATTTTCATTATTTAATGGCACCGTTATTAAAACATTCTTAGAACATATTTCTGTCAGTTGGGTTGCTCCGTTGCCATGATCTGAGTGTGATGTCGAATGGTTCAAAGCATGCAAAAGGTGAACTAATTTCTTGACTGAATGAATCTAGCAGCGTTTTGAGAGATGTGTGCATGCTCAGGTAACCCTGTGACATTTAGAGACTAATTAACCCTGCGTGTCACAGGGGGGGATTTCTGTCAGCATCTAAAAACTTTGTTGAGAAGGATCTGGAGACGTCAGTGGTGGGCCGATCCTTCCTGATCACTGGAGCCAACAGCGGCATCGGGAAAGCCACTGCCATGGCCATCGCCAAGAAAGGTGTGTGTTGGAGAAAATCAGCAGTGGTTGGTAAAATAGAAACAGACCTTGTGGTTCATGGTGTATTTAGGCTCTTCAAATGATTTCCACATGTTTTTGTGAATCTAAAAAGTATTGGGACACTTTGGTCACACAATAAATGTTTAAATGTCATTGCATTAGATAACAAAAAAAAACAGAATCTGGAAACAAATGATGCTGGTCCTTCACTTTTCTTTGTTGAAGCTTTACTTTTGCTCTGCATTTATCTAAAAGTAAACATTTTATCTAATTTTATTCATGTGCATTTATCTAAAGCAATGACATGCAGACAGTGTTATTTGAATCTCCAAACACTTTCTGTGCCGCAGTTTAACCTGTTGACCCTCTTCTTCAAGGTGGTACCATCCACATGGTCTGCAGGAACAAGGACAAGGCAGAAGAAGCCAGAGCGGAGATCGTCAAGGAGTCTGGAAACAAAGTATGATTGGGATTATAACACAGCTTGCTGTCTTTGAGCAAGTCAGTTAACCTCAGGTCACACCAGGAGAACTGAAGCTGCTGTTTAATGAAGAATAATGTAGTTGCATCAGTTACCATTTTTACAGAAGTCGACTGAATCATTGAAATGCCCCATATATTTGTCTACACGCTGTCTGTTTCTAATGCAAGATGTTCTAGTAAAATACGTGACCTTTGGCCTCTGTGTTTGTCTGCAGGAGATCTATGTGCATATTTTGGATCTGTCCGAAACCAAGAAGGTGTGGGAGTTTGCAGAGTCTTTTAAGAAGAAGTACAAAACCCTCAACGTCCTGGTGAGGCTTTAAAATAGCGTATACACTACTGTTTAAGAGTTTGGGGTCAGTAAGAGTTTTTTTTTTTTCATTTAGAAATGTATGCTTTTATTCAGCAATAGCATTACATTTATCAAAAGTGACAGTAAAGACATTTAGAATGTTACCAAATATTTCTATTTCAGATAAACACTGTTCTTTTGAACTTCCTATTCATCAAAGAATCCAAAAAAAAAAAAAAAAAAAAAACTTTCAACATTGATAATTATAAGAAATGTTTCTTGAGCAGCAAATCTGCATATTAGAATGATTTCTGAAGGATCATGTGACGCTGAAGACTGGAGAAATAATGCTGAAAATACAGCTTTGATCACAGGAATAAATTACATATCAAAATATTTTCATATAGAAAACAGTTATTTTAAATTGTAATATGTAACCCTGTACCACAAAACCAGTCATAAGTTTGAATTTTGTTAAATTGAGACCTATACATCATCTGAAAGCTGAATAAATCTGGAATCATATGAGGGTGCAAACAATTATATATATATTGAGAAAATCGCCTTTAAAGTTGTCCAAATATAGTTTTTAGCAATGCACTTTACTAATAAAAAATTACGTTTTGATAAATTTACAGTAGGAAACTTACAACATATCTTCATGGAACATCATTTTTACTTAATATTCTAATGATTTAATATAAATATATATATATTTTTTTGATATTGCTACAATTATACCCCACCGACCTTTTGTGCTCCAGGGTCACATATTTAATATTTAATATTTAACTGTATTTTTAATCAAATAAATGCAGTTTTGGTGAGTATAAGAGAATTCTTCCAAAAACATGAAAAAAAAAATCTTACTGACCCAAACTTGAAGGGTAGTGCACCTATATTTTGAATGGCATTACCAGCCAATGGAAGTAATGAGATGTGGTGGGTTGACTGATTTGACTGTGACAGATCAATAACGCCGGCTGTATGGTGACTAAGAGGGAGGAGAATGGTGAGGGTTTGGAGAAAAGCTTTGCAAGTAACTCTCTGGGTAAGTGAGCAAACAAACCAAACCAGCTCAATATCGCCTAAGGACTACAAGTCTTTCCTACTAACTTTATAATACAGAACATCTTTAGTACCTTAGTTTTGACCTGATGTCTCTGTTGTGTTCCTCAGCCGTGTACATCCTCATCAAGAGCCTCATTCCTCTGCTGGAGAAGAGCCCTGAGCCCAGAGTGGTGAGTAAACCAGAGACTGAGAGTCACAGACGGAGGTCAGACGGTCGGTCAGCATCTCTCTCATCTCCTTCAGATCACAGTATCATCCGGTGGGATGCTGGTGCAGAAACTGCGAACGGGAAACCTGCAGTCTCAGATGGGCAGATATGACGGCACTATGGTGTACGCACAGAATAAGGTACATATGAACACAGATAGAGTCCAAGGGAAAGCTTCTTCCAACATCCAGAAACACCTTGCTTTGAAACCATTTGCTAGTTGAATCATTTATGTCATTGTTTTGCGTTCAGTGCATTTGAACTACATTTAAAAAATCTGACAAATGATGGCAGTCCCAGTTTTTTAGTTATTGGTAAGATTTTTGGGTAACACTTTAGAATAATGGTCCATTAGTTAGTTAACTACATTAGTTAATATGATCTAAGCAAGAACAATCCTTCTACAGCATTTGTTAGGTAAAAATTGATAGCATGATTGCACTGGAAGTCACTTTTGATAAAAGCATCTGCTAAATGCATAAATTTAATTTAATTTAATTTTTATTAATCTTAGTTGATGTTAATTTCAACATTTACTAATGCATTATTTAAATCAAAAGTTGTGCTTGTTAACATTAATTAATGCACTGTCAATTAGCATGAACTAACAATGAATAACTGTATTTTCATTAACTAATGTTAACAAAGATTAATAACTACAGTAATACATGTATTGTTCATTGTAGTTAATAAATTAACTAATATTAACTAATGGACCATTATTCTAAAGCGTTACCAATTTTTGTAATGTTTTGTAATGAATGGAGTCTCTTCTGCTGACTAGGAATATTATTGTAACAAACAAATCTCCATATTCATTGGGAAGAAGGAGGCGGGTACCCCCATCACATACCCTCGCAGGCCGGGGGGTACTCCCGAGACTGCGCTCTACTCCCCCCCCCCTTCCCTCCGGGGGAGACCGCTCACGGGGACCTGCGGGAACCTGGGGGTAGGACAGACGAGGCGAGAGAAAAGGAGATGGAAGGAGGAGCGACAGGGACGAGAGAGGGGAGAGAGGAAAAAAAAAAAAAAAAAAAAAATCCGGTTCCCAGACGCACTGCTGCTCGGCCCTCCACCGGCTGGGTGATCTCCTCCGCGGTGCCCGGCGGTGGCACTGGACGGCCCTCGGCGGACGGCACGACACTCCTCCGCCGCCCGGTGGACGGCGACGGCTCCTCCGATTTTGGGCAGCGGCAGGAGTCCCCCGTTCCCTGCCCCTCCGGATTCCGTCACGGAGGCGGCAGGCTCCGGCCCCCTGGCGAACGGCGCCGACTCCTCCGCTCCCTCACGGACGGCAGCCGCCCCTCCTTGTCGTGGGCGGTCGGCAGCGAGCTCGCCCGTCCCCGGCAACTCGCTCCAGCCCACCGCCTCGAGCGTCCATGGCGGCACACACCTCGCCAGCTCGAGGGCACCGCGGATACACCACAGCGGCGAGGGATCTTCAGCAGCGCGTCCCTCCTTCTCCCGGGTTTCGGCACCACTGTAACAAACAAATCTCCATATTCATTGGGAAGAAGGAGGCGGGAACCGGCGCACAATCAAAAAGCATTTTAATAATTCATAAATAAATACAAAACGGCGCACCAGCCCCTCACGGACGACTGGTGCGCACAAATAAAAGCCAAAACATAAAATAATGTCCCAGGCCTGGTCCTCTCTCGTCCTTCACGGTCGTCGCTCCAGTTTTATATCCTTCCATCTCCTACGTGGGACTCGATACTAGCGGTGGGGCTCAGGTGTAGCTCATCTCCAATCACCACACCTGGCCTCACTCCTCGTTCCCACGCCTCTCGGCCCCGCCCCACTCGCCACAATTATTATTATGTGTTTTCTATTGTAATATATACTAAATGTAATGTATTCCTGTGATGCGCAGCTGTATTTTCAGCATCATTCCTCGTCTTCAGTGTCACATGATCTTCAGAAATCAGAATAATATACTGATTTGCTGCTTAAGAAACATTTCTGATTATTATCAATGATGAAAACAGTTGTGATGCTTCATGCTTTTGTTTTTTTAGAGTTCTTTAATGAAAAGAACAGTGTTTATTTAAAAACTGTATCAATTTCACGCATACTTGCTGTATAAAAGTATTCATTTCTGTCCCCAAAAAAATCTTACTGATCCCAATCTTTTGAATGTTATTAAAAAGCTACTTTAAAACAATATGCAAAAAGAGTTTTCTGTCTCACTGACTTCACTAGCTGTTTGTTTCTTAGAGATTCTTGTGATGTCAGAAGTTCTTTGTGTTTCAGAGGCAGCAGGTGGTGATGACAGAGCAGTTTGCTAAAGCTCACCCCAATATCCATTTCTCTGTGATGCACCCCGGATGGGTCGACACGCCAAGTAATTGCATACATACAATCATCATAAACTTAAACCGCGTTATGTTAAACCGACATACTGTATGCATTTTTACCTTCAAGCTTGATGTTGTTAATTTGTCAGATAACATGTTCAGTGTTATATACCTCAAATACAATGGTCGCTTTAGATACAAGTGTCTGCCAAATGCATTAATGCAGATATCTAATTATCATTTATTCAGACTGATTGATTTGATGATGTCTGATCTTGATGGATTCATTCTCGCCTCTCGTTCTTTAGCTATTGCAAACGCGATGCCTGATTTCCACAGCTCTATGAAGGAGCGTCTGCGGACACCGGAGCAAGGGGCCGATACGGTCGTGTGGCTCGCTGTGTCCGAGGCGGCTGTCAAGAATCCCAGTGGGCGTTTTTTTCAGGGTGAGCAAACACACACCCACACAAGACACCTTGCTGTCCACATAGGCAGGAAATGAAATCTCATGCGTGACAGAATGCACACAAACAGCACTGTTAATGTTCAAGCATCCGGGAGCCACAACTGATTGCAAGAGACTTGCATTACCATGTTTCTAAAGTCGTGCTCTAATATGCATAAAAGTACATGCAGTTTTAAATTAGATGAGGCAACTTTATAGGTATTAAATTGTTAACTTTTTTTGTTCAATATTAAGGCAGCATTGCATATTTTGCAAAGACAGCCATCTCAGAATGCATTGTGACTAGTTGCATGAAACAATTAATCCAAGATTGCTTGGCAATATTCTGATATAAAATATACTGCTATTTCTTTTAGTACTGAAAAATCTGAATAAATTAAAAAATTACACAATATTCGTGCATGTTATGCATCTTAGATAATGCTATTAAAGTTTATTTCCAGAATTTCAAGTTTGTGTCTCACAATTACAAAATATCAACTATTTTCTCAAAGTTATGAACATACCAGCATGCAAGTATCAAATTTGAATCAATTACAAGCTGATTTTCTTGTGGCGCACAAAATTGCTGCCTGTGTAGAGCGTTCCAAACAGATCCCTATTGAGGAACCATGACAGCTAGGATGCTCCCTTAGAAGGCCGTGAGCTATGAGGGAGCGCACTAGGTTTTGGAACCGAGCTGCTGTCTTTCTCTCCATCTCCTCCAATAAGGCATCCATCTGTTTCCAAATGAAACAAGTGAGCGTTTCAGGAGACATTGAATGGATGAAAGACACTGATGAAAGCAAGAACAGCATGAGCAGTAGAGAGAAGACGAGGAGAATACAATCAGTGTACAAAGAAAGACTGGACAATGGAAACGAAAGAGAGAAACAGAGCATAGCCAAAGGAGAATGAAAGGAAAGGAAATAGCGAGAAAGATCAAGAAAGGGAAAAGAGAGTTGGCGGAGCTCCAGTGCAGCTGTAGTGGGCGGAGCTTCTGTACCAGACACGGCCGGAGTGAACTCCGTGACCTTATGACCTTTTGGGACTGGGAAAACCAAACAGCCGCTCCTCAGACTTCAAGGCCAGACTTCTGCTGAATAGAGCTAAAATAAACTAACAACAAAAAATATCTTCAGAATTTTCTCAAGTTGATTAATCCAAGTACATCAGGGAAATTGTTTTGTATTGCAAGTTTTATCAAATGTACACATGCTAATGAGGCATTAGATAATAGAAATGCACTAATTTGCATAAATGTCCAAAACAGAAATCTGAACGTTGGATAAAGCCAGATTCAAACGTCCCGTTTCATTTTAATGACACATTAGTGGTAAAGGTTTTTACAGTTGGGATTTTCTTGATCTGTAATCACTCCATAAACCAGAAAATGGTAAACAAAAGAAAAAGTAAAAAAAACAATTGGGATAAAATCAGGTGCATTATATGAACAACCCCCTTTGTAAAAACTTCACAAAACCGATACAACTCTGAATTGTGGTGAATGTAAATACTAATTAAGTGAAGAAACAAATCTATTTTGGAAATAAGGGCCTTTAAAGATGCACATTGTAGGTGAAATCTAATCAGACGCAAATAAAGTGTAACAAAATAAACAAATGTGTATTTGTGATGTTTTATTTCTAGTCCAATCTCAAAATTAACAAGTGCCTGGAAAAAAAAAAGAAAAAGGTTTTGCCTGTAATGTGCCTTAAAGTCTCTTTCTTCTCACAAAGTGCAATTTAATAACTGTTATGTATGAATATATAGCCACATATTTAAATCTCAGAAATATTGATATTGCGTAATCATTAGAACACTCACTGTTGGGGCCTTGATGCTCGTTTCCATGGTAACAATGACTTCTCTGATTGGTGCATTTTTCTTCAGGATTGTGGGTAATGTAGTTCTTCGGAATAGTGAGGAAATCAGACATAGCTTCTACTGATTCAGTCAACCTGCTCTCTATATACATGCTGTATATATCGATTCTTCAGACAGCAGGAATCATTTCTCCAGGTGATTTTGTGCAGATGTTGTGTGTTAAACATCCATTTGTCTTTGTGTTTTACATGCATTAGATCGGCAGATGGTGTCGGCTCATCTTCCCTTGGCCTGGACGCACACTTCACAGCTGGAAGATCAGAAATTCATGAGCGTCATGGAGGATCTGGCCAAAAGCTTCCAGCCTCACTAAAGAAACTCACATGAAAACACACAAACCAGATCACAAACAGATGTCAAACACTAATACATAACATATTTTAACAGTTTAGACACAGTCTAACCCGTATAAACCGTGTGGATGTTCTTACAGTATCTCACAACAAACTTCTAACTGTAGATTAAATCTCCTCCAGATCTCAGAAAGTTTGAAGGTGTGAACGACTGTTACGCTCAATAAATGCTTGAACATGTTTAAGTCTTTTACCGCCATGACTACTTCCTGTCTCATTTCCTCGTACATTTCAGTTCTCTCCTCTCATTGGTCAAATCAAACGCAGGTGTCGTTCTTTTCGGACAGCTTCTTCTGACACCATGTGATCAATCTCAGCCAATCACAGTGAGTTTATTCTCACCGTGTCAGTGACTCCAACGAATCAGGTCAATCAGGTGGGAACCCGTTCTGACCGGAGTCACCCCAGCTGTCAATCACTCACTCACAGCCAATCACCTGATGCAGCACAGGAAGCTGACGGAAAAGGACGTTTCCTGCTTTTGGAGGCCTGTGATTGGATGTCGCTTTGGTTTGACAGCATCACCTGATGTTCCAGAGAATGAGGAAGTGATTTGTAGTGTATTTTTTTTTTGTTCAGTATTTGCTTCCGACAATAACACTTGATTACATTTCTACATATATATAGACTGGGTTATTAATTATTAATTATGAGTGTACTTTGAAGCAGTTTTGTCAACATTAATAAATGTATTAGAAGGTGTGTTGGTGTATGTCAGGGTTATTATATTTAACAAAAAATCTTGAAAAAATAAACAACAAAAAAAATCTGTTACTTGAAATAAAAACCATTAACTGTAATAAAATATACAAATATTTTTTTCCATGCTTCCCAGAAAGCATTTCACTGAGGTTAACTTGATGTACTAAATAACTAAAAGTAAAAAAAAATAATAATAAAAAAAATATATATATATATATATGGCAAAAACACAAGGTAATAACTCAAATAAAATATAAAAAAAAGAAATCAACATTAAGCTGTATTAGTAGATTAATGATCCTAAAATAACACTGGTGTATAAGGCAAATATAATATATTTAATATTTTTATTGCAGTTACTAAAAGTTAAAGTTTACTGTACAATTATATTGAATTCCCCCAAAAAACTCACTAATAAAAGCTTTAAAATGTTTCTTCTACCCATCTCAAAATATTTTTAATTTTTCCATGACTTTTTTTTTTTTTTTTGTCAACACAAAAGCATTGCAATGTAATTTTTTTCCAACTTTAGATACAACTTTAACATGCAATTTAAATGACCAGAAGAACCATATATCATACAGCATAGATCTTTATTGTAATATTTCACTCAATCTCTGGGCTGAAACTACCAGTCAGCTTTAAGACTTGCGTCAGTTTTCATATTAGTGGCAGAAGATTCTTGTATGAAAAATACAGATGTTTGAGCTCAACTTTGAATATATAGAGAGAGAATAATGCTTCATTACGGAACTACTGAGGTAAAGTAAGATTTAGAAAAAGCACATAGAAAAACAGATCTCAAAGTCATTTAGAGTTATTAACAGTTTTAGGGTTCGATCATTAGAAGCGTGTTGAACCGTACAATGTGTTCAAACGTCTGAAGAGCAAGAAAACAGTGTGTGTGATTTCACATGGTGGTTAAAATGAACCGCGACTCCCTGAAGCGTCAACATAAGAGCAAAACCTCGAAACAAAAATGACTTTTAATCTTTCCAGGATGAATCTCACGACACATTCTTGACAGATTTCGCGAAATTCACCCTTGTCGTTTTTATGGTAAATGGAGGAAAAATTATTATCTTTCCAATGAAATGACATGAAGATGATGTCATACAAACGCTGGTTTCACTGCATTACAAAGCTCACCCTGTTTAACTGTTACATTGAATCAGAAAAATCAGCTACAATCCTGCTGAAAAAAAAACAATCTGAATATGCTGGTTAGGTATGTTTTGAAGCATGGCTGCTGGTTTAAGCTGGTTTAAGTTAGTCCTAAGCCAAGAGTCCAGCTTAAACCTGCTGCCATGCTTCAGAACATACCTAACAGGTTTTTCAGCAGGGAAAATATTATAAAGGAGAATTAAATGATTTACAAATCTTGGAATTAGACGTATATCGAAACGAGCAAGCGCTTTACGCAGGCACGAATCAGGCATTTAACAGTGAAAGTAATGCAAACACTAACACAGATGCCATTCGTACCGTCAGATCATGAACACACACAGACTGAGCAATTCAGTGCAAGGAACAGAGAACGAGAGAGAACGACTGAGAGGAATGTGACAGCCGAGTGAAAAAGAGAGAGAAAATCTGAGGAGAGAGAGTCAAGATGAAAAGAAAGAACTAAAGTAAAGGATAAACAGCTTGGAATTCTGTCTTCTCATTGGCCAATGTGACTTTAACTGTGAGCTGTGCGTAAGTTTAAAACATCCAGCTTCTGCCTTACGCCCAAAAACTGAAGGAATTGTGAAATCTAACTATTTAAAGAAACAGTGCATCCAAAACGACAATTCTGTCACCATTTACTCAAGTTGTTCCAAACCCGTTGAACACACTAAAGTTAATATTTTAAAGTCATCTTAAACCATATCATAGCTTTGTGTCAGGAACAGAGTGAAATTTTAAAACTGCCGCCCTTGCATCTCTCAAATCTCATTTGCATATAATGACCTTAGTTAGGTTAGGCGCCATATTGAAATAAACATGGCTTTAAGGGATAGACTCTCTGTAATTTTCACAACTTTTATGGAATTTTCTCTTTAGAACGTGTCTTTTTTTCTCAGAAAGACATTTCTTTCGCTGAACAATTGGTATGTTTTAGACAACGGTACAATCCATTAAACGCAATGTACTTCAGTGTCAAAAATACAAATTAAATATGGCACTACCCTAACTAAGCTTTGACATCAGAAAAAATATCACTGTTTGTCACATAACCAACTGCAAACTGGTGAGTTAAATTATGCAAGCATGCTAATCAAAAGATTAAGATGTTAAATATAGCACGGTGAATATCACGCATAGGACTACTTTTATTGTTTGTTTTTGACATTTTTGGTTTTAGTGAAAAGCTGTTTGGACTAATTGTATGATGGTTTGTTGGAACCCCAGTCCTCTTCCAGTGAATGGAAAGAGCAGCATCAACATTCTGCTAAATATTTCATTTTCTGTTCCACAGAAGAAAGAAAGTGATCCAAGTTTTGGAAAGATATGAGTAAATGTTTTAAATGCAGACAATTTTTGTGATAAGCATCACTTTAATATAAAAGTTTGTTTCAAGCATAGGATTAAAAAAAGCTAACTGCGAATTTTTAATCCCTCAATTCTGACTTTTTCCCCACAAAATTGTTAGTCTATAACACAACTCTGGCTTTCTTCTTGCAATTCTGAGGAAAAAGGCACAATTGTGAGAAAATATCGCAATTACCATTTTTTTTTTTAATCCCAAAAAACGGATTTGTGAGATGCAAACTCAAAATGAGTTAGAAAAAAAAGTCAGAATTAAAGCAAAATAAAAGTTCTGGGGAAAAAAAGTCATTATTGCAATATGTAAAAGTTAAATTATGAGTTCTGCAATTGCAACGAAAAAATGAATAGTGACAAAACAAAAAAAAAACTGCAATTAGTTTTTTTACAAATATTTAATCGCAAGGCCATATTTTAACTTGTCCCTAAATTAGTGCTATAAATAGTGTTTTACAGCTGAACACTACTGAACTAACTTAACACTTTTAATCATAAAATGCTCCATGGATTTTATGCTACATGTAATGTTCCTCATCCGCCTGCATTACATTTTAGCGGGAAAACGACAAGTACAGGAATGTTCCATTGTTACTATGGAACACTAATTTCCATGGTAACACAAGTGCTGGTTACTATGACCAGTAGTAGCATTCAAATTCAAAAAGCGTAAGAAGGATAAACAAGAAAGATGGCTGAGGATGAAACTGGATGTTGGATGAAGGAATACAAAGCCATACACGCACAAAAGGGTGCAAATTTTGTGCTATCAGAAGTACCTTGATTTCATGTTTGCTCAAATCCAGGTGATCATATCTCAGAAGAGACATGAACGGCTGATTCATGAAATCAAGGAGCATTCCAATGACACACACATATTCACACACACTGTTGAAGTGTCTGTTCAGCGCAGACTCGAGAGAGAGAGAGAGAGAGAGAGAGAGAGAGAGAGAGAGAGAGAGAGAGAGAGTTAGACAGGTAGGTGAGCGTTTTCTAAGACATCTTTTGGCGGAGTGTGGGCGGTGCTTTCAGAAACAGCCAATCAGCGAGGAGAGAATCCCGCCGCTACACTGCTGCCCACCACCTGCGTCATGTCCCAGATCTACACACAGACCAATCAGATCATCAGAAGACAGAAGACTTCAGCCATCAAACACAATCACAACAAATAAACTCATTTATTCTGCATCCGTTTCATGCATAAAAGCAATATGCATAATTATTTATAAAATGGATAACTTCATAATATGCATAACTTAATACATACTTCCCAGTATAGTCTATAACACACTAGCATTAATTTTCCAGTATTATTTATAAACTATTATAGTATTTAATATTTTTTATTACCTTTATATAAATATAAACTTATTTTAGTTCTGAATATTAATATTATAATATTCAGAATATTAATATTTTATTTCATTATGATGCCTTACTAGCAATGTCATTTAAGCATTATTTATATATTTTAATATTTATTAATATTTTGAATTCATTATATTTATTTTCAGTTTTCATTTAGTCTAAATCATAGTAATTTTGTTGTGCCTTTGTCATTTATTACTTTAATAATTTTATATAACTTTTATATACTTTAGTTTTAAATTTATGTTTTCAGATTATATTTAAAAAAAATATATATATATATATATATATTTTTTTTTTTTATAAAAATAAATATTTTGAAAAAAAAAAACATTTCATTTTAATTTGAGTAAAAAAAATATATATTTCAATTCCCGAAAACACTGAAATCACCCATTTTATTGAAATCAATAATGTTTTCTTAAATATGGTAATCTTTTAAATAAAAAGGTTTTTTTATTTATTTATTATGTAATTTTGTCAAAAAATATTTAAACTGGGAGTTCAAATAATCAAGTCAGGGAGGACACGTTAAAAATCAAAGCTGATATAATTTCAGGTTCTCTTGGACACGGTGAAAAATTAAAAGTCAAGCGCACTGAATTGTGGGAAATGATGTTCCAAGCAGTGTGCTCGGTTGATAAGAAGGATACAGTGTTGATACAGATACTGCATACTTCTAGTCACTAAAATACAAGAACAAAGAGAGGAAGCATGAGTGTGTGACCTTAACAACTCGATCACTGCCACACGTGACCATCAGCCCTCGGCTCGGATCCATGTCCATATGAGCGATGTTGTGTTTCCCTTCATGAAACGCAGCCAGAGGAGTCCGACTGCAAAATGACAACACACCAGAATAAGTACAACTCACAGAATCAAACAGACAAACCAGAGGAAAAAAAGATAACTCACTCTTCCTCTTTGATTGTGTCGTAGCAGTCGTCACACATGCGCACCTGGAACTCAAAGCCCATGACGGGGTACGTGGAGCGCTTAGAACTACACTTCCCACAAATCGCCTTCCCGCACTTCCTGCAGTGATGCTGGAGACAGGAAATGACATGGGCATAACATCACAGAGCACTGAGATGCTTCGTTAAAAGAATATCTCACCCCAAATTTGACTGAAAATGTAATTCTAGATTTAAATGCATTTGTTTCTTCATCAGATCAGATTTGGAGAAAGGTTGCATTGCATCACCTGCTCACAATTGTTTCCCTTATTATGGATTCGTAATTTGACCAGAAGCATTTGTTTCAAGTTAAAACATCTTAGTAATGGATTTGTTTCTTAAAAACACGCAGCGTTCGTCTTCTCCGGATTTTAACTGATGGACTGTGGATTATTGTGATGTTTTTATCAGCTGTTTGGACTCTCATTCTGACGGCACCCATTCACCGCAGAGCATCCATTGATGAGACACTGATGCAGTGCTACATTTCTACAAATTTGATGAAGATACAAACTTCTCTACATCTTGGATGACCTGAGGGTGAGTAAATGTTCATTTCTGGGTGAACTATTGCTTTAAGGCAACTTAAAAAAGTGCAGATGCATAGGACCTAAAGAGGATCAAAATGTTTCTGAACGTTTATGTCAGAGGGGCAGATACAGACATTTATATCTTTATATTTTTAACCCTAACTGTAGCGTCCGTACCTGTCGGAGCCCAAGGGTCTTGCTGTCCCACATCTGCTTTATATTCCAAAAAAACGGCTGTCCGCATTTCTGACAGGAATCACTGTCCAGCCACTGAGGAGCCTGAAAGAGAGCGTTTCAGTACGGTCAAACTCTTTGGTCATAGACTCGTTCAATCATACTTTCTAATATTTAGGGGGGGGGTGTAAGTGTTCAGTACCTCTTCTCGTTTGGCCTCCATGTTCCACACTGTTATTCCTCCATCAGCAGAGCAGGACAGCAGCTGATGGGTCAGCGGCAGATACCACAGCGCCTGGACCTTCTCACTGAGACAGACAGACAGAAAGACTGAATGACCCAGACTTCCTGTTTTCTATTTGAGTATATTTTTAAATGCAATGTATTTTAAAATGTAAAGTCTTCATTGTTACATGATCTTCAGAAATCATTTTCTAAGATGCCGATTTGCTGCATGAGAAACATTTCTGATTATGATTCTAAGTGTGCTGCAAATGTTGTGCTGCTTCATATTTTTGTGTAAAATGTGATACATTTTATTTTTGTGAATAATTCGATGAATAAAAATGTTCAAAAGAACAGCATTTTTTCTGAAATAGAAATATTTTGTAAATAAATGTCTTTACTGTCGTTCACTTTTGATC
>NC_039282.1:18764560-18781501 GCF_003368295.1 Carassius auratus
CTGATCAGCCACTGACTCTCCAGAGAGAAGATGAGGTCCGACACACGGTTCTGATGAGCTGCGCACACACACACACACACACACACACACACACACGATCAGGTTACAAAAGAACATACTGCATACTAGTTTTTCTTTTAAAAAGCATGTGAAACTTTATGCCATATGCATGATAAACAGTAGAGCGCTACACTGTTGTCACATGACCTCATTTGCATCAGGGTTACTGTCATTAATTATTTTAAACTATTCAAAAACATTTCTGTTTTGCCAACAAATTGAAATAGACTAAAGTTGAAGCACTAAAATACCCAACTGTAAATAAAACTGAACTACAGCTAAAACTTAAGCGAAAATAAATTACAACTAAATATTTAAAATGGTTACAATTTAAAATCAGGTCCCATTAGTTAACATCACTTAGTGAATTAACTAACAATGATTACCAATTTGAGGTAAAAATAAAAATACAACTGTACTGTTCATTGTTGGTTCATACTAGAACAGGTCAAATAAATAATATGAAAATAAACTATTTTAATTTTAATAATGTATTAGTAAATGCTAACATTAATATTAATTAAGATTAATTTTTTATAAGTATATATAGTTTGTGTTAACTAATGTAAACATATTCCAAAGTGTAACTAAAAACGGCAAAAACTATTAAAAATGACAAAAGCACAAAACAAAATTCCCATGAAGATATAAAAATAAAAGCAATTTTCAAAATTATTAATAAAAACTGTAAGAGTATAGAAATAACACTAAAATAAATGATTTGCATGCATGCTTATAAACAAATTCAGTTATTGAGCATTTCAATTAAGGATTTTTTTCACACTGGAAATAGAAGATCCAGTTGAGCACACTGCATTGTGGGATACAGTATGACACGAGCGTGCTCTGTTGAACGCACATTATGCAGATTAAGATTCAGCACACAAACACACACTTTTGTCCTCAAGCAGAGAGTTTTCTGCGTTGAGACGTTTGTGGAATGATGTCATTCTCTGATGATGTCACTGTGTGTGTTAACAGGGCAACAGTATAACTCTGTTATTTCAGAACGAAACAACATACCCCCGTGCAATCAACAATGATAAGTAATTCATACACATGAAGTAAACTGCAATATTTTACAGTTATAAGCCATAATTCAGTCTCTCTCTCTCAAACACACTTTCCTGGCATTGTCCGGTTTTTCCAGACACATTTTCCAGATCTGCTCTGACTCATCCACTCATAATCTTCATCTTGTGTGTGAGTGTGTGACCAGTGAGAGCTCACATTGGACTCTGAGCCCCAGGGCATGCTGGGAAAGAACAAATGATGATCGGGTGGGGCCAATGTAAGTAGAGTAGCATGTGTGTGTTTCTCTCTCAAGGAGAGAGAGAGAGAGAGAGAGTGCACATGTGTCATACAAACACACTTCTGCTGGAAGGGAAATCTTGCCCATCGTCTAAAGTGTGTGTTAGTACACTGATGGAAATGAGGCCTAGATCACTTCCAACAAGCCTCTGGTTTTACCTGGGTATGTTTTGACGTGGTTCATTTTGTTGAAGTCTTCTGAGATGAGGAACTCCTGTGAAAGACAGAAACAAAGACACAATTACAGAAAACTGACACGGTGATCCACTGATGGCCACAAACAAATTTCATCTTTTCATGAAACACAAAATGAGACGGTGTTCAGAGTGTCCCAAAAATGACAATAACTGAAAATATAACCATTTATGCACTATATTTAAGTCTCCTGAGTACTTTTATGTTGCTTTTTGTGTACAATGATTATAGACTGTTCAAAAGTTTAGAGTTTTTTTAAAGAAATAAATACTGTTATTAAGCAAGGATGCTTTACATTACTTTAAAAGAACTTTATATTCATCAAACAATAAAAAAAAAAAAAAAAGAATCCGTTTCAGAAATGTTTCTCTAGCAGCAAATCAGTATATCAAAATGATTTCTGAAGATCATGTGACACTGAAGACTGGAGGAATGATGCTGGAAATTCAGCTGCGCATCACAGGAATAAATTACATTTTACAATATATTCACATATAAAACACCAATTCTAAATCGTAAAATCTTTCTGTATTTTTCATTAAAAAATGCATGTAAAAAGAGCAGCGTGAACATTCTGCTAAGCATCTCATTTTGTTTCATTTTAAAGTTTAATGTACACACACATACATGTACATATATAGATAGATAGATAGATAGATAGATAGATAGATAGATAGATAGATAGATAGATAGATAGATAGATAGATATAAGCACAGCTGCATATGAAGCATATGAAGAGACAAGAGACAGAGAGACAAAACATTTGAGATTTGGAAAGACTTTGTCCCTCAGGGGGGTGACACAGTGACACTCACCACAACAGCCCCATTGTCCTGGCCTATGAAGATCCGCCTGCTCTCATGATGATATGACATACAGGAGCACGGAGCTGGACACAAACACAAAGACTTTCATTCAAATAATGCTCAAAAAACAAACAAAAAAATTGAATACCGCTTATAAAATATATATATATATATATATATATATATATATATATATATATATATATATATATATGTTCACTATGTCATTCACGTCAAACCTGGTCTCGCTATATTGGAGACGTAAAAGTTAGCGATTCTCATTGTTTGGGTGATACTCACAGGACACAGTGTGATAGATACTGGGCCAGTACTGTCCACTGTCCCGCTTCAGCCAAACTCGAATCGTCCTGAAAGAAACAAAAACAACGAGAAATACAACATGAGAATCTATCCAAATATATATATATATATATATATATATATATATATATATATATATATATATATATATATATATATGTGTGTGTGTATGTGTGTGTGTGTGTGTGTGTGTGTGTGTGTGTGTGTGTGTGTGTGTGTGTGTGTGTGTGTGTGTATATATATTTAATTTCAGTTCCAGATAAAATCTCAAGAATATCATATTTTGCAAAGTTTGTGCATCTGCTCTAATGTGGCAAACATTTAAAGGGATAGTTCACCCAAAAATGAAAATGTGATGTTTATCTGCTTTTCCCTCAGGACATCAAAGATGTAGGTGACTTGTTTCTTCAGAAGAACACAAACAGAGATTTTTAACTCAAAGCGTTGCAGTCTATCAGTCTTATAATGTAAGTGGATTGGATCACGGCTAAAATATATAAATATATAAATAAAATATAAATATATAAATTAAACCATGTGGCTTGTGACGATACAATGACGTGTAAAGACACAAAACGATCGGTCTTGAACGCACCCAGAAGATTTCTAACAGTTCGGATATTGCTTGAATCAGATGAAAAAACTATATAAATACTGTTCAGTTTCTTGCACAGACTGATCGTTTTGTGTCTTTACACGTCAGTGTATCATCACGAGCCACAGGGTTTAATGTGGATTGTTTGTGTATGTTTTTATTTTATTGTATATTTTAGCTGTGATTCCCACCCACTTGCATTATAAGACTGATAGACTGCAACGCTTTGAGTTAAAAATCTTGGTCTGTGTTCTACTTAAGAAACAATCACCTACATCTTTTATGTCCTGGGGGTAAAGCAGATAAACATCACACTTTCAGTTTTGGGTGAACTATTCCTTTAAGTAATCAGCACATATGCATTTCCAGTGGTTTAGTCTTGTCCAGACCTGTTTAAAAACGCCTCTGCTCCTGCCAAAACCAGACCGTTTATAAAGTAAACAACATTTAAATAACAAAAAAAAAAAATCACATGTCTAGAGTTAAACGGCTTAAACCCGCCTAAGGTGCTTTGCTGGACTTTTAAGTTGGTCTCCCAGCTATGTGAATGTCACATAACACCATTAAAAAGACCATTCAGCTAGTTTCAGTTACATTCCCAAGCAGGTTTCCTCATAAAAAACCATGCGAGCAACAAAGAACTGCTCCAGATAAAAATCTAAAAGACACAATATCTTAGTAAACAAGAAAATACATCCAGTTTACTATGACAACTACCTTTTATGCCAAAACATACCATAGTTACTACAGCTTCTGTAATACATGAAAATCTGTGAATGGAATCTCCTTCAAATACTGTACAATCAGACATTTGAAATGTATTTCAGATGATAACCTGGTTAATATCAAGCTACCACAACAATAACTACAATAATCCCTAATTGTAATAAATAATATATAGCTCTGATTGCACACGTGCATCACGGAAGTCTGCATTTACATTTGCTAGACGCCTATAGTTTCCTTTCAGATGTCAAATAGACGTTTAGAAGATGTCTTTAAGAGGTTTATGATGTAGAATGAATGTAAAGCAGACGTCTTACCTGGCATACCTGTGCTATTTGGGGAGCATTTTGGCCTGTTAACTTGCACAGGTATATCTGTTAGAGATCTGGAAAGCATCTGCGGTGTTCAAAAATCTGACAGACGTCTCCAAGACATCTTCTAAACGTCTATTTGAAATCTGATGTATTGCAGATGAGCAAACACTTAAAAAAAAAAATAAGACTTGATGACGTCATATAGACGCCTCTGCGATGTAACGTTATGTGTGCTAGTGTCAGGGAGCACGTGGTTTTCTACTTGACTACTGGAAATTATGATTAATACAGTAATTCACATTAATTCATGTTTACATCTTGAACCAAAAGAACAGTAACATCTGTCACATTCAAGTGCATCACTAAAAACAAACTCTAAGGATGCTGTTTTGGACGTGCACTCCATGTAAACATGGGAATCCTTTAGTACAATGGTGTGTGTATATAGTGTATCGATTAATAATGCAGGTTACTTAAGAAATAAACAGCCTAATTAATCAATCAAGCAAGCTAGCGTTGCTTTAAGTGTTCAGGGGGCGTTTATGGACATGGTGATGTTTTATCCAGCGGTTGTCCGGCGCGGCTGTACCTGTCCTCGCTGACCGTGATGACTCCATCCTCCTTCGGGATCAGCACCGCCGCGTTCACGCTGTCGCTGTGGCCCTCGATCTTGTTCAGCAGAACGGGTCTGGAGCTCTGGGGCCTGGAATGGATCTCCGCCGCCATTGCTGTTTTCCCCTTGATTCCTTGTACGCGACGACTCCTCCTCTCGAGTCAGCTGAGCGCTTCAACAACACAACAGCGCGAGTACCGTGACGCTCCGCGAGAACGCGCACGTAAAACAACAAAACAAAACAAAAACACTGCGAAAAGTCCGCGGTCTACTTCTGCGACCAAATTACTCTGTATATTTATAATATTGTGTAGAATAAATTCCATAATATTATATATTAATATTTGTCATATATATTATGTGTCTAGAATAATTATTAATAAGTATTCGTATTAATAGATCAAGGTCAAATCACTGTGCATTACGTGGATGTGGTTAATTTTTTTTTAAATATTATATTTAAATATATTTAAGTAGCCTATTAATATAACAAATTACAAATTCAATATAATATAAATTAATAAAACAAATAATATATTAAAAATATTTATGAACCTCTTTTGCATCCTATATAAATACAAACATACACACACGTGTGTTATTGGACATATAAATATACTAACATTAGTATAAATGTGTGTGTATACATATATAGATATATTTTTTTATTTGTTATGAATTTATTATATATTCATGAATCTTATCACTTTTAACTTTGAATTAGCATTGTAAAGATAATCTGCTATACAAGTAAACTTTCCTTACTAGTAGTATGTAGTAGTATATCAGTGTTTTATTTTTAAAGAAACATTTAATATGTAATCTTAATGTAATATAATTTTAATCAAGCATAAAAAATAAGACTACCAAAGCAACTACCTTGAATATTTTTTATTAAATAAACAACAAATGCTTTTTAGTTAGAACAAAAACAAAATAAGGTGAGTACCTTATTTAATACAATAGGACAATATATAATTAATGTGACAAAATAAACTGCTATTTTATTAAAGACAAAAAAAAGTTAAACAACAGATGTCTCAGCATTTAAGTTGCACACATTCTGTGAGAAAGTTTAGCACACATTTATAAAAATGTTCCTCAAGGATATAAAAATAACAAAGACCAAGTCAAAATGAGGGTAAAAGACGCTTGAGAAATTGAGTAAAGGACACGCAGTCCAAGACAAAAGTTTAATATATTCATCTGTGTGTGTGTGTCTGTGTGTGTGTGTGTGTGTGTGTGTGTGTGTGTGTGTGTCGACCACTGATCCAATCTCCTCGGTTCTCTAGCTCAAGGTTTGTTGATCTGGCCAGCAAACAAAATAGTTCCTAAGAAAAGAACGAGATCTAATTTAAGATTGCATTTCATACCAGAAACATTTTTATGTTACAGTTTCATAAACCAATAAAAACGTGTGTGTGTGTGTGTATACCTGTAGGATTGTGTCTGATGAGAAACAGGAACGGTCTGTCCACACTCACCAGTGGAGGAGAAGATCGGGCGTACAAGATCGCAGCTGAAATGAGAGTTTCACACACATGCTAGGATCACGAGCACAGATGAAGGGTCTTCTTGCTGGACGTCCAGTGAGTTTAATAACTTAAAACAGAGGATATGGTGTGACACAGTAACTTACTGGTGGCAACAGAGGCTCTGGTTCCATCCTCATTGACCTCTATTTTGGCTTTCTGAAGAGCTTTGGACACATAGACCGACTCTGAACCTGTTGCACACACACACAAATACAGAAGTCTTTGTATCTTCAGCACACAGATGCATGTGATTACACCAGACCGCCACACGGGGGCGACAGAACACTTCAGACTGCAAGAGCTGCAGGTTCGAGATAGTATTTCTGCTCGCTTCATCTCAAACACTATTGCATACATTGGTTGCAAAACCACTTCCTTCCTTCATCTAGCTGATGTGAATCTTACTTTATAGTGTTTTTGTCTCTGTGCTCTGGTACATTCTCATATTTGCTTCTATCGTTTTTTGTTTTCCCCCAAAGATGGTAATTCTTTTGTCCGTTTCTGATATTTTCAAGGTTGATTCACTCAAAACAACAAAAAATAAAATAAGTTTTGAGTGAATCACGAAAAAGATTATATCTCAATAGTGTGTTATTGTGCTGATATCTGACTACCATGGACAGCTGCAGTTTTTGATATTCATCATTCTGTGTGTTTTAAATTAATACGTTTAAATTGATTATTACCTTTTATAGGCATTTCTACCTTTAATAAAGCATTTTTTTTCTCTTGAGTCAAATTGTTACATTTAAATTAGTCAATTAGGGTAATTAGACATCTAGGCTGTTACCAAACAAATCAAACCAGTATCAACAAAACTAATTTTTGCAGAAGTTGCATCTGAAGTGGCATTTACACACTATTTAATTCAGCTCAGAGGGACATGGAGTGCTTTAACCTGCAGTTACAAATGTATATAAATGTTTTGATATTTTAATCATAAAACATTAAATACCGATGTTTGAAATTATAAAAAAAAATTTAAGATACTTTTAATGTGAAATTAAAGCCACCAGTAGGTGGCACTGTAAACAAGTGAGTCATTGCGATTGAACCGAATCATTTAAAAGGATGATTCATTCAGGAACGAATCATCGTCATGTTGCTAAGAGACACAAAACTGTTCTGTGGCGGTTTGGAATTATTTTTGGTTTTAGCGAAAGACAGCAAAAAACAGACAATTTTGTGTCTAAAGCGTGACTCTTTTAATATTAACTTATTGTTTATTGAACTGATGTATAAAATCAGTATCACATTTGAAATCATGCTTATTTAAAAAAAAAAAAAAAAAAAAAAAAGAATTTAACTAAATTTAACTTAGTGATTTTAACTAAATGAAATGATATAAGTTAATTTTCTGACCCCATATCTTGAATATTGTGATCTTTCTTAATGCATTTTAATAGACTGAATCATGCAGGGAAATAACACTCTCGAAATGCACACATGCACTGTTTAACCCATTAGACTTCATCACGTAATCTATGCGTGCATTTCGTAGGTGTTTTGTTTGGTTTTTGCAACATATATAAGGCACAGTAGCCCCACAAGACAACATCATAAATCCATAGAAGTATTGTTCCACAACTCCACCAACATTTCCTACGTTGCAAAAAAAAAAAAAAAAAAAAGTATGAATCCCAACGGCATCCTACATCAAGCAGATCGGGGCAATATCGTGTACCCTGTCCTGGGCTTAGGTCATAACTATGAGATACAAAGATACTTGTCAAAACATCGAAATTATGATTGAAAAAAATCCAAATTATGAGAAAAGAATCTGTCAAAAATTTGAATCTTTGACAGATTAAGATTTGACAGTTTAAGTATGTTATAATTTTGATGTTACAATCCCATAATTAGGGCATAATTTAATCTTTATGTCATAATTATAATTTATTTCTGCCTTTGCTAAACGAATCCAGCTTTTCTAAAGAACAAAAGCCCAGGTTTAAGAATGTTAAGGGCTTTAAATCCTGTCAAAGTGCTAGGTCTGTCTTCATTTACTCATTCAAAACCCTTTGTGTCACCATTGAATTTCTAACAAACACGTGCTTGAGTAAGTGATTTCAGGGTGAGCTAAGATATTTCTTTATAGTTATAAATGAAAAGGCACAGTAATTCACTGCTCGCTGCATTTCAGGTTAAAGTTTGAGCATGAAATATGGTAATACAGCGCAGACTTTGAGGAGAGTTATCTCTTCAAAGATCGTCTCTGGATGGTGAGCACTGCACTTTCACACTCCACTGAGAGACATGAATCATGCAACTCAAGTTCACAGTCAACAGCCAATGATATCACTCGGTCAAATACAAAAATAGGCGCATCAAATGAATTCATGAAGAAAGTGCTGCGTCTGACTGACAGCTGTCACTCACTCAGGTGTCTGAAATCAGCTTTGTTCTGACTGAAGATGTCTTTGATTCCCATCGCTGTGAGAGGACCCTCCAAATCTACCTCCTCCTCAGCTGTGAATCTACTCGAAGAAGAGGAGACAGGCAGAACCCATGAGGCCACAAAGTATCTCAGACTCAGTAGAGATCATAACAGTGTGGTGTTGTTAACTAATTGTGTTATTGTTAACTGAAATTAACACTAAATCTATTACAAATCTTAAACCATTTTTGGCCATTAAAATACAGATAAAATATAGATATTAGATAAAAAGACAACAGACTCATACAGTCATAATTATAAGATTATCTCATAATAATATAAAAACTAAAAAGTATATGATACCGAGTCATAATTATAAGATTCTCAAAATTATGACAAAATTAAAATTATGAGATACAGAGTCATAATTATAAGATTATCTCATAATTATGTTAAAAAATCAGTTATGAGATACTGAGTCATACTTATGAGATTCTCAAAATTATGACCAAAAAAAAAAAATTATGAGATAGGGAGTCATAATTATAAGATTATCGCATAATAATATAAAAAGTCGAAATTATGAGATACTGAGTCATAATTATAAGATTCTCAAAATTATGTTAAAAAAATCAAAATTATGAGATACTGAGTCATAATTATAAGACTATCTGATAATTACGTAAAAAAAAAATCAAAATTATGAGATACTGAGTCATAATTATAAGATTATCTGATAATTATGTAAAAAAAATCAAAATGAGATACTGAGTCATAATTATAAGATTCTCAAAATTGACCAAAAAAAAAAAAAATGATGACATAGAGAGTCATAATTATATGATCATCTCATAATAACATAAAAAGTCGAAATTATGACATGTCAAAATTATAAGGTTATCTCACAAAAATATAAAAAGTTAAAATTATGAGCTACAAGAGTCATTATGACTTAAAAATTCCAAATGATTATATATTCCAAGTCAAAAATTATAATCACATTTTTTCAAAATCACATTTATTTCATACTGAGTAATATGGAGTCATAATTCTGAGATACAAAAATCACTGAAATAGTCAAAATGATTGAATAATAATTAATAATTATGATATAGAAAAAAATTATGACGTACTAAATCATAATAAGACAAAAAGTCATATTTATGACATAGTCCTGATTATGAGATAAAAATCTATTTTATCAAAAATTTGATCACATATATGACAAAAATGTGATTATTTTTATCTTATTATGACTTTGAGTCTCATAAATTCATAAGTCTCATAAATTTGGAAAATTGACTTTTTATTCAATTACAAATATGGTCATTATTAATATTGATTAAATATGAATAAATACTATAAAAATGTATAAATTCTATATTCATTTATTCTTTATATTCATTTAAAAACAACACTGCATCACACAAAAGATGCTGACTGCTTTAGAGGTGAATATTAAAGGATAACATTGAGAACAGAGATCTCACTTCGGCATCAGCAGGCGCATCCTCCTCTGGCCCAGCATTTTAGTCCAGTTTAGGACGGTCGCTGTAGAGATGTGCGGTAAAATAGCTGACAGGGGCTTGGCCTTTTCTGACGGCAACGCAATAAACATGCTCATGCTGTTGCCATGATAAGGCAGCTCGATCACTGCATACTTCACACCTTGTGGAGTGCTTGCTTGACCTGAAGAGAGAATGAAAACAAGAGTAACACAGCACACTTAACTGTTAAATATTAGTTGTACGCACCTACATTTCAGCATATGTGCTTATATGAATGTTCCTGAAAAACCAATAGCATGTGTGTACTGATCATATCCCAGTCACCCCAGTGAACTTTAGAAACACGGTCCTCTCGTACGGTCTATAAAAACTTTATTCTGCTCGTAAAGTGCTTATATCACAACTAGTAAAACAGCAGACGTTTATTGGTGTTTTCATGGATTAAATCCTTCTGACAATGGCTAGACACTCTTGGCGTTTGCATTAGAGGTCAATTAATTCACATTTTACACCATTTCATTCCCATCTGCTGCGTTACGAGGAACTGTAAAGTTAAAATACTCAATTGTTCCCAGCGATTTAAAAAGTGAACACGTTTTTATTGCATCGCCGTCTCTGGAAAACAGTTCCACGCATAGCCAGACAATGGCACGAATCATGTGGGACGGGGAAATCTTTTATTAATCAACCATATTGAATGTGTGAGTGTAATATCTGATGCAGCCGTCTCACCTATGTTAAAGACAGAGAGCTGGGACATCATGGGGACCTTGTATGTGTTCCCGTCTCCTGCAGTGAAGCTTCTGGGTTTGGTGTTCTGGGCTTGGAAGCGCGACTTCCAGAGGCCTTTGAAGTAAATGGAATTCACAGCCACCAACCGAGTCAAAGCCGGATCAAACATACCTGCATTGACCAGACTGGGAATCTGACCTGATGAAGAACAAACAGAGCAGAATAAATATCATATATATTTATATAATATTAATATTAGAATTAATTAGCAATTCATACAAATATAGAGTGCTAAATAGGGCTTTTTCAACAAGCTATCATTGAAAGGACAACATCAAGATATCAAACGAAATATTATTTTGTCAGATGTTTTCTATTTTGTGTTCATTTAGTATGAGATTGCCATTTTCGGGACATGAAAATAAAGCTTAAACCCTGATTTCAGTTTTTTTTTTTTTTCAAGAAAGGAAGATTGCTGATTTTCAGTGATTTGCTGATTTTCCAATAAATTAAAGAAAATTGTTAAATGTTTATTTTTTGTATATTTATATTTCATATATATATATATATATATATATATATGATTAATAATTACAAAGTTATAATAATTATTATTATTATAATAATTCATTCTTAAAAAAAAGAAAAGAAAAAGAAACCAATACATTAATATACTGGAAATAAGTGTTGTTTGTAGTTACTGATAAACTTCTATTCCCTATAAGTTAAAGAAATTGTTTTTGTTTCTTATAATCAATTGGGAAATGTTAAGATTAACCTTTTTTTTATTATTATTTACCACTAAAGCCGCTAATTTATTACCACTAATTTACTGCTTCTAATGCTTTGAAAAAAAAAAGAAAAACGGGAAACTACCATGAAAATGTATTTCTATAAATATTTATATATATATATATAAATATATACAACATATTTAACATAAAAAGCTTATTCTGAGATAGATATGAAATTTGAAGATATACAGTATTGTAAAAATATTTTTTTAATGAATCCAGGCTAGAGGTGAGGGTTTCAGATGCAGGGGTCAGAGGTTAAAGCGAGGTGTACCTTTAGTGCTGTTCTTCACCCATGTATTGATGGTTTCTGCAGCCTTCTCTGGGTCGCTGTAGTCAATGGCGTGACTCTCACACATCAAGTTCTCTCTGATGGCTGTCAGGAAGTCTTCTTTCATGATGAAGTCCTTATTGGGGAACAGTGCATTGGCGATCGTCACAACATCGGCATTGGATTTGGTCATCAGGGCCTTATGCAACTTCCGCAACAACTTATATGTACCTGAGAGCAGAATCAACACGTGAAATGAGTTTCAAGATGTCAAGATCTACAGGGTTGAGATTCCAAGGTTTTGTCATTAGCCACCAATGATCCTCAACATTCCATTCTGGCTTGAGTTATAATGCTAAAGGGAAGCAAATGAAACCAGTGCAAACACTCACCGGTCTTCTTGTATTTGAGGCCCGTGAGTAGCTGGCGGCGAGTGTTTCCGTGAGCCCCCGGGAGCAGCATGCCCAGGACAGAGGCCACGCCGTGAGGAGACATGACCACATTCTCCTGCGGTTTGTCCTGGACCACTCGCAAAAACACCTGCAGGCCGAGATCAGAGCCTCGCTCTCCGTAAGACGAGGACTGAGAGGCCCAAACACTCAAAGAACAAACCGCCAGCAACACGCACACGTGTAACGCCACAAACATGATGAGAGACGGCTCACCTGAAGAACAGAGAGAAACGGGGTGATGAAGGAGATGCTCAGAAAACTCCATCAGCTTCATACTTTGCATTGCTTAGATATTAAAACAAAAGTTCCAACCCTGCTTGAAAGATAAAACTGTCTTATTGTTCACAATTCATCAGTGTACGTTAAAAATTCTTTATTGTTTTTCATCAAAATCAAATAAACAAAAGTTAAATACCTCTGCGTCTCTGAAATTACATTTAGTAATAAAAAAAGTGTCTAGACAGACGACGGATGGATGGATAATTTACTTGATCTAATCGGTATTCTCCAAAGCACAGTGATTTTCTGGGACACAGACTCTTTTTTTTTTTCTTGAGTAAAGAACGGCTCCAAGAAACACACTTTTCCTCAATCCTCTGGGCTCTTGGAACTGTGCACACCACACTCCTGAGCTATTCTGTTTCTCGTCACACAGCCCTGCGGCTCAGGAATTTATTTGATTAAGGATAGAGTGTGTGTGTGTGTGTGTGTGTGGTGTGTGTGTGTGTGTGTGTGTGTGTGTGTGTGTGTGTGTGTGTGTGAACCTACTGAACCTCCTACAAATTTGCACCCAGAAATACAAAAACCTGAGCAAATCTCCCAAAGACTTCTTTTGGAGAGATACTCAAATGACCAAAAAATGTAAAGATAAATAAAGATAATTTTATTTAATTGTACAAATGAGAAAAAAAATAGGTTTAGGTAATTATGGAGCCCATTTCCAATATGTAATAATAATAATAATAATTGTGACTTTTTATCTCATAATTGTCTAACCAGATAAAAAAAATATATATATTTTTTTTTGCTTCCATTGTGAAATAAAATGAAAAGAGACTGACAACTTTTCTCCCACAATTCTGACTTTTTTAAACTCTATGCAATGTCCCCATTTAGAGAGCTAGGACAGTCCCTTGCGGAAAATCTCTTGTGATTATTTAATGGTGTACTTAAGAAACCAACAGAAAATGTGTCTGCTTAAAATAGATCAAAATTACTCCGTAATATCATATCACTCGACTGACAGGCTGTCGTGATAAATCATTCATTAGTGCATTTCACAGCTATAAGTGTTTAGCATAATTATCGGTCCTGATAAATATTATGACCATTTACAGTACAATAAAACATATTAGACACACAATCCTTCATAAACCTTCAAAACAGAACTGATTTAGTCTCAGGTTTGTTTTAAAACGTGTATGTGTTAAGAACGATTTGCTAATGTTCTCATTAAGTAATGAAAACATTATTTCTGAATGTTCTCTGAACGTTCAAAACACAGTTCTTTTTTTTAAACGTTTTGTTTGGTTACGCAAAAATTCCATTTCGAACATTCTGTGAACGTTACTTTTAAATGTTCTCTAAACATTCCGAAACAAGTTGTAACATTTAAAAAAACCTTAGTAGAATGTCCAGCTAAACATTAAAAAAAAAGGTTCCATGAACGACATATAAATAATGTTTTTCTGGCTAACATTTTGACAACATTAATTAAAGACCAGATACTTTGAACAATCGTTCTATTAACGTTAATAAAACTTTGAGAGAAGCTTGCCAGAACGTTCTGAGAACATTCACTATTAGTCAGTGAAACAGGAGCCGGTTGCATGAACTGCATGGTCATCTTTTTTTTCTTCAAGACTGGTCATAACCTTGTAAAGTCACATAAAACGGTAAATTGGTCTAATTTGAATCCAAAAAGACTGATTACCATTTGCTGACTGCTACCTGGTCAAACTAGTTCTCAAGAAGCAGTTTTAACCAGTGTTGGGAGGGCTACAGAGAGCAAGTTACCCTATTTAAAAATGTAATAAGTAGTGAAACTATTTCATTTACTTCATTTTGTTTTCAAGTGTTAATAATTTCAAAACATTTAAAGCAGGCATGGGTTGACTTTACAGTAGTGCTCAAACACTTTCTTCTTTTCTTGAACTAAGATTAGCATATTTAATTTTAAAGCACAGCTGCCACAAAATCAGACTTTAGCACCTCTTTTTGCTCTGAGGTTAAATATAGATTTTAAATCATAAGATATAGTTTAATACAGTAGTTACAGAAACCCAAAATAGGAAACAAAAAAGTTCAAATCAAATAAACACTTGTCCTATTCTGTGTCCTAAACTCTTGAAACATTGGTTAAAATTTGTGTGAGACCATATTCAGATGTCACTCCCATTGATCGTTAACAATTAAATTACACTTTTCTTTCTCAGTACAGATTTCAGTTATATTTATTTTGTAATTAAATGTAAGCAATTCTCGTTACACTCATATGTGTATACTAAAGTCTATCGCTTTAATGAAAGTCCTAAGAACAGATCTAAACACCTAATTTGGCTCCAGTTCAACCCTGATTCGTAAGCCACGATGCATAAATATTATTGCGTGAACTGAGTCTTACATCTCCTTGAGTCATCTTACTTTTACATAAAGATGTTACATATACGAGATCCTTCACTGAGTCTAATATTAGGACACCACGAGATAAAAATGTATGATTTCGTCTGGTTGAAGTTTGGTCAGACTTAGTTTTAAGAGGGTAATAACATATTTAGTACTCTTAAGGGTTTATGCATCTGCCCCTGAGAGTCTGTTTTGACTGTTGGTCTTTAATTAATAGTATAACTTATCTGATTCTGGTCTAATGTTAGTCTTTATGACAGTTGTACCAGGCGAGTGTTTTCTGTCAACCTGACATGGAGTAAAGGTCGTTGTTTTCGTGGTAAACCAGCTTCAGTTAACTGTTCGTTTATTTATAGCTCATTATAACGCGTCATAAAAGGGGCGGGGTCTGGAACTGAAAGATCAACGACTCGAAAACATTAAACAATTATCCTCCGCGTCCTCCTACTGTGTTTTTATTAATGCATGAATCCTTAGAGCTTAAATAAAAACACCAGACAACAAAACACCAAGGAATTTCAACAGCTGTGACAAATGCCTTATGTATTACGTGCAAAACAACGTGGACAGATTATGAGGTGAAAAATAAGATGCAATATGCTTCACTGACCTGAACAAGCACCTCTGATTCTTCAGCTACGCAGATGGAGAACGCGTGTCTTCCGCAAGCGTCCGTGTTAGTGCTGTGCCTCCGTTTATTTCTCTCGCTTTCTTGCGCCGGGCTCCGCCTTCTCATGAATATGAATTACTCTTCCGCTCAAGACTTCTAAATGTTAAAATCTCCGACGTCATTTGATTGCCCCCAACCACTGTTCGAACGTTCCGTTACGTAATTAATATTCATAAGTCAAAACATTCGCTGTAGTAGAATTCCAGGAAAGACGCACAAAAACACACCTCAAGAGTAAGTTTGATTAAACACTCATGTATGTAAACAAGAAATGACACACAGGCGGAAGAATAGGATGATTAGTGCGGCAGATTATATGTTTTTCACAAATCAATAAAACGTTGGGCACAAGTGTTGTGCAACTGGAATCTAGAGACGTGACTAAAGTAGGTTTTTGCACACGTACCATAGTGACACTTGAAGCGTTCAGCTGAATACATTAGTAAATGATTATATATTATTTTAGAGGGTTTTTGGCACATAATATCTTGTAATATTTTGGGATATCATTGCCTACATAAAATATTGCAATCATACAGTAGCTCATGGTACCTTCGCAGTATGATTTTTGTAAGGTATGGATAGTTCTTTTCTATAAAACACCACTGGGTCATTTCTCTCATAAACGAAATGAACAAATTAATTATATCGTGTTGGAAACAAGTTAATTGCGACTTTTTGTCTTACAATTCTACATTTCTGTATGACAGTTTCAGAGAATAAAGTTAGAATTTCAAGTTACTGATAGAACTGTGAGATATAAACTAGATCTAAACACTGAAATGCAAAATCTAAACTAAGAATTGCTAGAAAATAATTTACAATATTTAAATAAAATTGTGAGATGTAGACTCAAAATTGCCAGAAATAAGTCAGAATTGTGAGTTATATTTCTCGCAATTCTGAGTTTCTTTTTTTTTTTCAGCAATTCTGAGAAAATAAGTTAGAATTGCAAGATATAAATTCAGAATTGTGATAAAATCTCTGTTGCAAGATATAAACAATTCTGATAAAAAAAATGTAATTAGAATTGCA
>NC_039282.1:18781601-18814319 GCF_003368295.1 Carassius auratus
GGTTTCAGATGCAGGGGTCAGAGGTTAAAGCGAGGTGTACTTTTAGTGCTGTTCTTCACCCATGTATTGATGGTTTCTGCAGCCTTCTCTGGGTCGCTGTAGTCAATGGCGTGACTCTCACACATCAAGTTCTCTCTGATGGCTGTCAGGAAGTCTTCTTTCATGATGAAGTCCTTATTGGGGAACAGTGCATTGGCGATCGTCACAACATCGGCATTGGATTTGGTCATCAGGGCCTTATGCAACTTCCGCAACAACTTATATGTACCTGAGAGCAGAATCAACACGTGAAATGAGTTTCAAGATGTCCAAGATCTACAGGGTTGAGATTCCAAGGTTTTGTCATTAGCCCCAATGATCCTCAACATTCCATCTCTGGCTTGAGTTATAATGCTAAGGGAAAGCAATGAAACCAGTGCAAACACTCACCGGTCTTCTTGTGTATTTGAGGCCCGTGAGTAGCTGGCGGCGAGTGTTTCCGTGAGCCCCCGGGAGCAGCATGCCCAGGACAGAGGCCACGCCGTGAGGAGACATGACCACATTCTCCTGCGGTTTGTCCTGGACCACTCGCAAAAACACCTGCAGGCCGAGATCAGAGCCTCGCTCTCCGTAAGACGAGGACTGAGAGGCCCAAACACTCAAAGAACAAACCGCCAGCAACACGCACACGTGTAACGCCACAAACATGATGAGAGACGGCTCACCTGAAGAACAGAGAGAACGGAGGGTGATGAAGGAGATGCTCAGAAAACTCCATCTCAGCTTCATACTTTGCATTGCTTAGATATTAAACAAAAGTTCCAACCCTGCTTGAAAGATAAAACTGTCTTATTGTTCACATTCATCAGTGTACGTTAAAAATTCTTTATTGTTTTTCATCAAAATCAAATAAACAAAAGTTAAATACCTCTGCGTCTCTGAAATTACATTTTAGTAATAAAAAAAGTGTCTAGACAGACGACGGATGGATGGATAATTTACTTGATCTATCGTATTCTCCAAAGCACAGTGATTTTCTGGGACACAGACTCTTTTTTTTTTTTCTTGAGTAAAGAACGGCTCCAAGAAACACATTTTCCTCAATCCTCTGGGCTCTGGAACTGTGCACACACACTCCTGAGCTATTCTGTTTCTCGTCACAAGCCCTGCGGCTCAGGAATTTATCTTGATTAAGGATAAGAGTGTGTGTGTGTAGTGTGTGTGTGTGTGTGTGTGTGTGTGTGTGTGTGTGTGTGTGTGTGTGTGTGTGTGAACCTACTGAACCTCCTACAAATTTGCACCCAGAAATACAAAAACCTGAGCAAATCTCCCAAGACTTCTTTTGGAGAGGATACTCAAATGACCAAAAAATGTAAAGATAAATAAACATAATTTTATTTAATTGTACAAATTGAGAAAAAAAAATAGGTTTAGGTAATTATGGAGCCCATTTCCAATATGTAATAATAATAATAATAATTGTGACTTTTTATCTCATAATTGTCTAACCAGATAAAAAAAAAATATATATATTTTTTTTGCTTCCATTGTGAATAAAAATGAAAAGAGACTGACAACTTTTTCTCCCACAATTCTGACTTTTTTTAACTCTATGCAATGTCCCCATTTTAGAGAGCTAGGACAGTCCCTTGCGGGAAAATCTCTTGTGATATTTAATGGTGTACTTAAGAAACCAACAGAAAAATGTGGCTGCTTAAAATAGATCAAAATTACTCCGTAATATCATATACTCGACTGACAGGCTGTCGTGATAAATCATTTCATTAGTGCATTTCACAGCTATAAGTGTTTAGCATAATTATCGGTCACTGATAAATATTATGCCATTTACAGTACAATAAAACATATTAGACACACACAATCCTTCATAAAACCTTCAAAACAGACTGATTTAGTCTCAGGTTTGTTTAAAAACGTGTATGTGTTTAAAACGATTTGCTAATGGTTTCATTAAGTAATGAAAACATTATTTCTGAATGTTCTCTGAACGTTCAAAACACAGTTCTTTTTTTAACGTTTTGTTTGGTTACGCAAAAATTCCATTTTCGAACATTCTGTGAACGTTACTTTTAAATGTTCTCTAAACATTCCGAAAAAGTTGTAACATTTAAAAAACTTAGTAGAATGTCCAGCTAAACATTAAAAAAAAAAGGTTCCATGAACGACATATAAATAATGTTTTTTCTGCTAACATTTTGACAACATTAATTAAAGACCAGATACTTTGAACAATCGTTCTAATTACGTTAATAAAACTTTGAGAGAAGCTTGCCAGAACGTTCTGAGAACATTCACTATTATCAGTGAAAAAGGAGCCGGTTGCAATGAACTGCATGGTCATTTTTTTTTTTCTTCAAGACTGGTCATAACCTTGTAAAGTCACATAAACGGTAAATTGGTCTAATTTGAATCCAAAAAGACTGATTACCATTTGCTGACTGCTACCTGGTCAACTAGTTCTCAAGAAGCAGTTTTAACCAGTGTTGGGAGGGCTACAGAGGGCAGCAGTTACCCTATTTAAATGTAATAAGTAGTGAAACTATTTCATTTACTCATTTTGTTTTCAAGTGTTAATAATTTCAAAACATTTAAAGCAGGCATGGGTTGACTTTACAGTAGTGCTCAAACACTTTCTTCTTTTCTTGAACTAAGATTAGCATATTTTTATTTTAAAGCACAGCTGCACAAAAATCAGACTTTAGCACCTCTTTTTGCTCTGAGGTTAAATATAGATTTTAAATCATAAGATATAGTTTAATACAGTAGTTACAGAAACCCAAATAGGAAACAAAAAAAGTTCAAATCAAATAAACACTTGTCCTATTCTGTGTCCTAAACTCTTGAAACATTGGTTAAAATTTGTGTGAGACCATATTCAGATGTCACTCCCATTGATCGTTAACAATTAAATTACACTTTTCTTTCTCAGTAACAGATTTCAGTTATATTTATTTTGTAATTAAATTAAGCAATTCTGTTACATGTAGTAACTAAAGCTAATGTCTAATGAAAGTCCTAGAACAATTAAACACCTAATTTGCTCCAGTTAACCTGATCTATAGCCAGATGCATAAAATGCTTGAACTAGTCTTACATCTTAGTCATCTTTTTTTACATAAGATGTTACATAAAAACCTTCACTGGTCTAATTTAGACACGAAAAATATGATTCTTGGTGAATGTTGGTCAGACTTAGTTCTTAAGAGGGTAATAACATTGAGCTTAAGTTTATGCATCTGGCCCTGGTCTGTTTTGATGTTGGTCTTATAATAGTTTAACTTATCTGATCTGGTCTAATGTTAGTCTTATGACAGTGAAGCAGTGTTTTTCTGTAACCTGAATGAGTAAAGCGTTGTTTTCGTGGTAAACAGCTTCAGTAACTGTGTTTAATTATAGGCTCTATAACGCCATAAAAGGGGGCGGGGTCTGGAACTGAAAGTCAACGACTCGAAAACATTAAAACAAGTTATCCTCCGCGTCCCTACTGTGTTTTTATTAATGCATGAATCCTTAGAGCTATAAAAACACCAGACAACAAACACCAAGGAATTTCAACAGCTGTGACAAATGCCTTATGTATTACGTGCAAAACAACCTGGACAGATTATGAGGTGAAAAATAAGATGCAATATGCTTCACTGACCTGAACAAGCACCTCTGATTCTTCAGCTACGCAGATGGAGAACGCGTGTCTTCCGCAAGCGTCCGTGTTAGTGCTGTGCCTCCGTTTATTTCTCTCGCTTCTTTGCGCCGGGCTCCGCCTTCTCATGAATATGAATTACTCTTCCGCTCAAGACGTTCTAAATGTTAAGAATCTCCGACGTCATTTGATTGCCGCCCAACCACTTGTTCGAACGTTCCGTTACGTAATTAATATTCATAAGTCAAACATTCGCTGTAGTAGAATTCCAGGAAAGACGCACAAAAACACCCTCAAGAGTAAGTTTGATTAAACACTCATGTATGTAAACAAGAAATGACACACAGGCGGAAGAATAGGATGATTAGTGCGGCAGATTATATGTTTTTCACAAATCAAATAAAACGTTGGCACAAGTGTTGTGCAACTGGAATCTAGAGACGTGACTAAAGTAGGTTTTGCACACGTACCATAGTGACACTTGAAAGCGTTCAGCTGAATACATTAGTAAATGATTATATATTATTTTAGAGGGTTTTTTGGCATAATATCTTTGTAATATTTTGGATATCATTGGCCCTACCATAAAATATTGCAATCATACAGTATAGGCTCATGGTACCTTCGCAGTATGATTTTTGTAAGGTATGGATAGTTGCTTTTCTATAAAACACCACTGGGTCATTTCTCTCATAAACGAAATAGAACTAAATTAATTATATCGTGTTGGAAACAAAGTAATTGCGACTTTTTGTCTTACAATTCTACATTTCTGTATGACAGTTCAGAGAATAAAGTTAGAATTTCAAGTTACTGATAGAACTGTGAGATATAAACTAGATCTAAACACTGAAATGCAAAATCTAAACTAAGAATTGCTAGAAAATAATTTACAATATTTAAATAAAATTGTGAGATGTAGACTCAAAATTGCCAGAAAATAAGTCAGAATTGTGAGTTTATTTCTCGCAATTCTGAGTTTCTTTTTTTTTTCAGCAATTCTGAGAAAATAAGTTAGAATTGCAAGATATAAATTCAGAATTGTGATAAAATCTCTGTTGCAAGATATAAACAATTCTGATAAAAAAAATGTAATTAGAATTGCAAAGACATAAATTAAGAATTCTGGGGAAAGAAAGTCAGAATTGTGACTTATAAACTCAAAAGTTGCGAGAAAAACTCAAACACACTCCTAAACACAACAATCATAAAAGTTTTCAACATTATGAAATGTATTTTATTGAGAAACCTCTGCTGCACATTACACACAAGTGATTTAAATCAAGAAAAAAAGACATTCATTCATACTTTTCAGGAACAAATTGCATATCAATAGTGATTTGGAAATCAAGTTTGTTATAAAAACCACCAAAATGGATTTCTAAAGCGAGAAAATTCCTTCTTTGCATCGCCATAGTAGCATTAAACATCATGATTGGCTGTTACACACGTCTGTGCGCCTGATTGGCTGCTGCTGCTGTCCATCACTCGGCCAGCCACTTCTGGAGCAGGATGAAGATGTGGTCCCGTGCTAAACTCAGCTGAGGAAGGTCTCCCGCTCGGGCCGGGTACATGTTAGCGCAGTGAGCCGTACCTGAGCGAGAACAGAGCCAGTGAGATTAAACAGAAAACAGATCAATGACAATAAAGACGACGGCACACACCTTTGATGAAGACTGCTGGAAGGTCGCTTGTGATGTCCTGGGTCACTCCAAGGGCGTGCCAAGGGTCAGTGGAACCATTGGGGAAGACGATGCGAGTGGTTCTGATGTCATATCCTCCGTATTCCTCATTGGTCTGCTGAATAGCATCGTCCAACGAGGTGCTGAGGTTATAGATTTCAGCGCACTGCTGCAAGTGATAGCTGAAGAAAGAGAGGGATGAGAAGAAAAAACCCTTAACCCTTAATGCAACCACAAACAAACAAAGCTCAGGACGACAGGCACAAGATGACTCTAAAACACACACTTACGGTAAGGGAAACCCACTGAAGGGCTGGTTCGGTGAATCTGTGCTCTGATAAAAACCGAATTCAGTGCAGGTCTGATACACCCACTGCCGGCCTAAACACACAAACTAAATTCAGCTTCATTTTCAGCTTCATAATGGAATATTTGATGAATCAAATGAAGATGATGTAGGATAAAGCTTGCAAAGTCTCTCATGCCATGGTGATATTTCATTTAAAAAAAACTAAATGAATAAAATAAAATATGTACAAAGCAAAAACTAAATAAAACTAAACAATAACTAATTAATTAACAATAAATAAATAAGAATTTGTAAATACAATTAAAATACAATGAAATAAGCAAATACTAAATAAACATGAATCAAATGAAATGGGTTATTGCATCTCAAAAAAAATAAAACCTAATTTAAAAAAAATAACTAAATAGAATACAAATCAGTAAATAAAACCAAATTCTCTAAATAAATACAAAACAAATAAAAAATACATAAAAAAATGAAATAAATTAAGTAAATAAAATATGTATCAATAAATAAATTATATAAATTTAATTTAAAATGAAAATAAAATAAAAATATCAAACAACAACTAACTAAATAAAACATTTAATCATATTAGGCTGTTTACGGTATATGAAATATTTTGGACATCAAGAAAGAAAACTTTCATTCATACTGCCATAAACATACTAGAAACAAAACTGATTTTTAGAAATAAAAAGTGCCAGATTACATTTATAAAACATGAAAACCCTGCTTTGCATTGCAATAGTACCAAATACAAAACAAATCAAATAAATCAATTAATTAGGCTTAATTTTCTTCTGCTAAATCTAATATTGTTTTCATGAGATTCACCTGTTTAATATTTCTGTGAGGCGTTTGGACTTTCCCAGAAGCGAAATATACACTGCATGAGAGTGTTTAGCTCTCCATAATGTTCACATCATCTAGTTTTGGATATGAATAAAACATCTGGTCATGCTCTATGCATTTAAATGTAGATTTCTTCACACTGGCCCTTAGAAATCTCTACATGAACACACTTGCACGCCCCCCACATATTCTACGCCCATGCTCCCACAGATCATGTTTTCATGCCATTTTAAGTGTTATTTTGACATAGCAAAGTGGTCATGTCTAAGTGTGTGAGTTGTTTACTTCTCATTAACATCATTATATAGTCCATTCAGACCGATCCGCAAACGAGCACAAACACACGATTTATCGCATGAACCAATCACAGCTGCTTTATTTTTGTACTAAGAATTTTTTTCTCATCCAGTATTTTGAGGAGGCACTGCCACCCTCGCCTCCACGGAGGAAACGCCCGTGATGTCAACACCCTCATTAGTGTGACACACACACACACACACACAGTCACACACCTCCTCCGGCCTCAGGGCCGCTCCAGCTGGTGTTGCTCATGTCCTGGATGTAGCTCTTGTACTGTGTGTTTATGCAGGTCTGAGAGAATGTGCTCTGCATCAGTCGAGCCACAGCAGCGTATCGATCGTACGGCTCACCTAACGAAGAGTCCAGCATCATGCTGCACAACACCTTTATGGTGATGTTAGTGCCCACCACGCCCTGAAAACACACACATTTACTAAGCTATAAATAAGGACACACACACACACACACACACACACACACACACACACATATATATATATATATATATACATACATACATAAAACCAAATTTTAATGACTTACCTAAACCTTGTTTCAAAGGAAATGTTTCAATGTTTTTTTTTTTTTTTTTTACTGAAATTAGTACATTTATTTACTAAATAATGATTTAAAATAATTATATTAATTACTTATATTTTTTTTAACCCTAAATGCATAATAATAAATATGCTTCTACTATAATTTTTTATTTATTTATCTATAATTATTTTAAATGTATTTATCGGTTAAATTTTTGGAAAATGTAAAATATATTTTGAAAATATGTTTTGTATTTTTCTGTTAATTTTTTGTTAATGATGGAATGCTTTGTATGCGTGTGTTTCATTGTTTTGGGTTTTGCTGTTGATGTTATTTTCGTATTGTTACGCTCTAATAAATCATTTAAAAAAAATTCAATAATTTATATCTTACAAGATGTCCATGAAGAAAATAGTATGTCTAAAAAATTCAGGATTGTATTAAAAAAAAATAAAAAAAATTGAGAAAAGGCATCTCAGGACAAAAGTCTTGGAGCCTCTCGTAATCAGGATGGGAGACGGAATCTATCAGAACCAGAACCAAAATTCCAAGAACATTCCGAGATTGGACTCTGATTACAAACACACACCTCTTAATCCAAATTCCACTTACACTGTGTGTGTGTGTTTGCTCCTTGGTTGTGTTCACCACATCTGCTTTAAAGCAATAGTTCACCTAAACACTCTCAGGTCATCCAAGATGTAGATGAGTTTGGTTCTTCATCAGAACAGTTTTGGAGAAATTTAGCATTACATTACTTATTAGAATTCACTGACGGTACCCATTCACTGTAGATTGTGGATTATTGTGATTACATTATCAGTTGTTTGGACTCTCATTCTGACGGCACCCATACACTGCAGAGCATCCATTGCTGAGCAAGTGATGTAATGCTATATTTCTCCAAATCTGATGAAGAAACAAACTAATCCTAAATACATTTTCAGCGAATTTTCATTTTTGGGTAAACTATTCCTTTCAAATGAATCTAATGTAATAATACTGAGGCATTTTTAAGCATTCAAATATTCCACTAACTTGGCATATGCTTTCTCCAGTAGAGCGCTCCAAAATTTTCATTTTTGGTTGAACTATTCCTTTAAGATTTATTTTCATAGATGGTTCCAACATTGCAAAAATGTCCCACTATAAATGTCTGTTATTTCCAGAAGTGTTTTCCCATCTTTCTTCCTCTAATTCTCTCCGTTCCTCTCTCTCTCTGTAACTCAATCTTTCTGCTCTGCAGCGCAGTGGTTTATTGGTAACCTGAAGATATCCAGCCTCTTATCGGTCTCTCACACACCTCAAACGCCCGGTTGTCCTCATTGTACTGCACTACATCCATGAAATTCCCAGCCAAGGACTCCAAAAGATATGCAGAATCCATCTTGGACTGGATCTGGAGCTTAGAGCACAACCTGAGAGACAGAGAAGTGATTTCACAGTTTATGGGGACTACTCAAACACAAATGCGTCATTTGGACGCCATATAATTTGCAGAGGAACACACACTCTAGTTCAGTTTAAACACTCGACCACAAGACTCTGCCCACACTCTCGATGACATCATCAAACCTGGCATCCCGCACGAGCGAGCAGAACAAAGAACAGTTTGGGAGAGCATTAGGTCACTGTGTGGGTGAGTCACAGAAAAACATGTTCAGCTCAAGTGATGAAAATTTATAGTTAGGGGAGAAACATGCTTAAAATGAACCATGCTCCTTGCTCTTACCGGTGCATCTCAAATTAGAATGTCATGGAAAATTCATTTATTTAAGCTAAAACATACCACAATTTTATTTCAAAGTGAACCATCCCTTTAAGTCTTTGGTTCATTTAATTTTGATGATTTTGGTTCACAATTAACAAAAACAATCAATCTCAACAAATTAGAATATGGTGACATGGCAATCAACTCAAAACACCTGCAAAGGTTTCCTGAGCCTTCAAAATGTCTCTCAGTTTGGTTCACTAGGCTACACAATCATGAGAAAGACTGCTGATCTGACAGTTGTCCAGAAGACAATCATTGACACCCTTCACAAGGAGGGTAAGACACAAACTTTCATTAACAAAGAAGCTGGCTGTTCACAGAGTGCTGTATCCAAGCATGTTAACAGAAAGTTGAGTGGAAGGAAAAAGTGTGGAAGAAAACCAGCCGAGAGAACCGCAGCCTTATGAGGATTGTCAAGCAAACTGGATTCAAGAATTTGAGTGAACTTCAAGGAATGGACTGAGGCTGGGGTCAAGGCATCAAGAGCCTCCACACACAGACGTGTCGAGGAATTTGGATACAGTTGTCGTATTCCTCTTGTTAAGCCACTCATGAACCACAGACAACATCAGAGGCGTCTTACACGGGCGAAGGAGAAGAAGAACTGGACTGTTGCCATTGATCCAAAGTCCTCTTTTCAGATGAGAGCATGTTTTGTATTTCATTTGGAAACCAAGGTCCTAGAGTCTGGAGGAAGGCTGGAGAAGCTCATAGCCCAAGTTGCTGCAAGTCCAGTGTTAAGTTTCCACACTCTGTGATTATTTGGAGTACAATGTCATCTGCTGGTGTTGGTCTATTGTGTTTTTTGGAAACCAAAGTCACTGCACCCGTTTACCAAGAAATCTGGGAGCACTTCATGCTTCCTTTCGGCTGACCAGCTTTTTGTAGATGCTGATTTCATTTCCAGAAGGATTTAGCATCTGCCCACACTGCCAACAGAACCAAAAGAGAGAATCTATGGGCTATTGTCAAGAGGAAGATGAGAAACAAGAGACCAAACAATGCAGATGAGCTGAAGACCACTGTGAAAGAAACCTGGGCTTCTGTTCCACCTCAGCAGAGCCACAAACTGATCACCTCCATGTCACGCCGAACTGAGGCAGTAATTAAAGCAAAAGTAGCCCCTACCAAGTATTGAGCACATGTACAGTAAATGGACATACTATCCAGAAGGCCAGCAATTCACTACAATTTTTTTATTGGTCTTATGAAGTATTTTGATTTGTTGAGATACTGAATTGGTGGGTTTTTGTTAAACGTGAGCCAAAATCAGCACAATTAAAAGAACCAAGGACTTAAACTACTTGATTTTATTTAATACACGAGTTTGACAATTTGAGTTGAATTACTGAAATGAAATGAACATTCTCATTTATTGAAATGCACCTGTAAAACAGAATCTGCACAATAAAAATTCATATTAATGCATGGAACAGTATGCATTTCACTTGTACTCTACAGTATTACTAACACAGCCAGAGTCATCACAGCAGAAACTCTGTGGTCCGGAAGGAAGAGAAAGATGAAGGATGTTTTAGATTGAGTGTTTTCTTTCTGTGGGTCGTGCTGAGACGACTGACCCTGCTCCACATCTGAGCTACGGAGCACAGACGGCATTCCAGGATGTCGGAATCACACACACACACACACACACACACACACACACACACACACACACACACACACATCCCAAGTCGAACGGAACTAAGAAGGACACTGACACCAGGATAGTCACAGTCCAGCGGTTACAACTGCAACAAAAAGGCCTCTTCAGTCCTTCCAGAACTCATGTCTTATACATCGTCTCATGTTCCTATGCCATTACATACCTATACAATCCCCAGTTCAAGTAGTTTAAACATGCATCCTTGTAAAAGTGATTTAAGTCAACATGAATAAAAAATACATCCTATTTATTGCCCTTATAAAGTAAAAAATACATTAAAATCTAACTTTGTGAATCATTTGAATAAAGAATAACTTTCTCCTCCTCAAAAATGACTACCTTGCTCCTTCTGATGTAGTCAAGGAAATGTTTGGAGATATAAATAATACACAGTAATATCATGGACCATTTCCCATTAAATCCAGTTGGATCAAGCCAAACCCTGACAAACAGCTGAATATTCTGTTTAACTTAGAAATATTTCAGTTTATTAAGTGAAATCAATCTAAAAACAAATGCAATTAAGTTTGCACACTATTCACTTTGGTACAAATGGTTTTTTTCTAAATTTAGTATTTAGTTATTTAGTTTAGTTATTTAGTAAAAAATAACTGTTTTCTAACTGAATATATTGTAAAATGTAATTTATTTATGTGATCAAAGCTGAATTTTCAGCATCATTACTCTATTCTTCAGTTTCTTCAGTGATTTGCTGCTTAAAAAACATTTCTGATTATTACTGATGTTTAAAACAACTATCTTTGTGGAAAGCGTGATGCATTTTAGTTTTCAGGATTCTTTGATTAATAGGAAGTTCAAAAGAACAGTGTTTATTTGAAACTGAAATGCTATAGCATTCTAAATGTTTACCAGTTAGTGCATGAGTTACCTGAAGTCTTTTGTGATGTTGTCATAAGTTTTCGGGTCATTAAGTCGCGCTAACAATGTGTCCGATGCTTTCTTCACCACTAGAGGGCACTCTGGGTTTTCCGCCGCCAGCGATCGCCACACAACCTCTAAATATTCTGCAACCACAGAAGAAAATTATAAAACAAAAATTACACTTTGCTGTGGATTATTGTGATGTTGTTATCAGTTGTTTGGACTCTCATTCTGACGGCACCCATTCACTGCAGAGCATCCATTGATGAGACACTGATGCAATGCGACATTTCTCCAAACCTGATAAAGAAACAAATTCATATTTATCTTGGATGGCCTGAGAGTGAGTAAACTTTCAGTAAATTGAAATTTTTTGGTTGAACTATTCGTTTAAGGAATCAGCCATCATAGCACATGACTAAGCTGGAGTTTAGTGTTAGACATGGTCTAAAAGTAATGTTGCAAACCAAACGCCTTATTATCAAAGCCTCAGATGACTGGATGAGAGCAGAAACAGCTGTGGACGTAATCACGCAAACTGAGAAGATCCAGCAGCATTTCAAGCAAAAGACTGGACACAATGCACACGCTAAACATCACGATGAGATGCGAGAAGCTATTGTTCTAGCGCTGCAATGATCTAAGAGCCGCTCACAATGAAAACTCTGTGAAAGCGGTCAGAGCGACATCACTATCCTGAGGAGCGGGACAGACATGGAGCCAACATCTAACCACACAGACGGAGAGCTCTGGGCTTCTTCTGACATGCATCTCGTGTCTCCACTGCAGAGACAGTTGCTCATCGCCATAATTAACCCTCGATTTATTTTTAATTTTGATGTCTGTACGGGGGCGTTGTTTTAAATATAATCCAACAGACATAATGAACGCCCTCGGCTGTCCACAGTCATGATGATGTATGTGTGTGTGTGTGTGTGTGTGTGTGTGTGGCTGTAGGTCAGTGAAAGGTCCTGCTTTAAAGTGGTTCGGATGTCATGGAGACATCCAGCTGTTCGGAAACACAGAGGAAAGAGACGGGGGGTTGAGGATCAGAGGGAAAGATCAAACAAGACAAGATAAAAAAGCCTGGAAACAAGAAATAAGGAGCGACTGAGATGAGAAAATACTACATTTATACTAGTTTATGTTTGTTCCATTCAAAAGTCTGGGGTCAGTGAGATTTTCTAAAGAAATTAATACTTTTATTCATCAAGGATAGACTAAATTGATTAAAAGTGATGGTTTGGGATTTCAAATGTGTTATGTTCTTTTGCCACTTCTTCGAATTCTGATATGTTTCTTTGTTGTTGCAACAACCACAGATTTTTGTAAAATGCGGATTATATTCATATTTTATATTTTTATATTGGTAAGTAAATATGATTTTAAACATTCCTTTCATGTTCATTTAGTTAAAAGCAGTAAGCTGTAACTAGGTTTAGATTAATTATTCTTTTTTAACTAGATGATTTTTCCATTAAATTGATCAAAAGTCAAGGTAAAGACAATTATAATGTTACAAAAGATTTATATTTCAAATAAATGCTGTTCTTTTGAACTTTCTATTCATCGAAGACTTCTGAAAAATAAAATGCGTCACAGTTTCCACGAAAATATGAAGAAGCACAACTGTTTTTTCGATATTGATAATAATCAAAAATGTTTCTTGAGCAGTAAATCAGTATATTAGAGTGATTTCTGATCATGTGACCCTGAAGACTGGAGGAATGATGCTGAAAATTCAGCTGCGCATCACAGAAATAAATTATATTTTAATATATATTCACACAGAAAACAGTTATTTGAAATTGTAATAATATTTCACAGTATTACTGTTTTTACTGTATTTTTTGATCAAATAATGCAGCCTTGGTGAGCAGAAGAGACTTACCTCAGAAACATTAAAACAAATCTTATTAAACACTACTAGTTTAAATATAAATTATAGAAATAAAGGCAGTATTTTACAGTGATTTTTCATGGTTAAAATCCTAAAACAGTAGAAAAGTCAAGATAACAAAAATGTGTGAGATCCACTTTAATTGCAGAATTCAATGTATTTCTGCGCAAAATTTAATAAAAACCTAAACTGTAGAGTTGGAATTTAGAAGTTGTTTTCTCGGTTTTATCCAAGAGCTGACTGAATGCTGAAAAGCATCTTTAGATGACGGATGGTAGGATAGTCAAGTAAGAAAAAAAGATATAAAACCAGCTTAATTTTGCATTTATGCAAAGGAAAAACTGAATCATGCAGAAGCAGGTATTCAGAAAGTGAATTCTGATGTTGATTTAAATTCCTCGTAACGCACCTGGGAAGTTGACCGTGGCGTGAACAGGTGCGCTGGTCGCTACAGACGCGTGCACCAGCTGTGGGTACTTCAGACGGAACCAGGCCGCAAGGGATCCTGGGTAGGAGCCCCCAAACGCTACCCACTTGTTATTGGTCAGGCCCCGGGTCTCTGCGGTAACCGAGCGGAAGTGAGCGAGATCAGCCAAAGCCTGACGACTGCTGAGGAAACGCAGACTCTCAGTGCTCAGGTCCCTGAAACACAGAGCAGAACAATCAAGAATCAGTGACAGAATGAGAGATGGATGGATGGATGGACAGACTCATGTGAAAAGAACAGCTGTGTAGTTAACGGCTTGTAGCGCCATCTAGTGTTCATAACCCTGAGTGCACGCTCTTTCATTCTCTCCTTTCTTTCACTCACTCTGTTGGATGACTCTTCCCGTAGAATCGGTGCTCCAGCAACAAGCACAAGGCGCCCAGTTTCTGTGCGTAAAGCAGCCAGGTACCATACTGCATCCAGGCGGGGTTCGCAGGACCTTCCCCTCCGATCATCAGGAAGACCGGACCACCGGGTCTATAGAAGGTGTCATTCACGAAATATCTCTGAAGAACACGCATATACACTGTGAATATATACATACATATATATACACACACACACACACACATATGCTTTGGATTTGTACTATATGGTGATACTACTATGTGTGTGTGTGTGTGTGTGTGTGTGTGTGAGAGAGAGAGAGAGAGAGAAAATTTAGCTCTGCCATCACAGGAATTACATTTGAAAACATATTAAAAAACAAACAAAACTGTAAGAAAAAAAAAAATCACAGTATTACTGTTTAGTTTATTGTTAATCAAAAAAATGCAGACTCTGTGCATAACGGAGCATAATAGACATCTATATATAAAGCATGCATTGAGTAAATTTGAATTATTTTTATATTTTCTTTTTTTCTTTTTTTACACATTTGAGTTTTAGTAATTTTGTTGTATGTTTTTCGTTTTTATTCATATTTTGAATTAATTTTATATTTTCTGTTTTTTTAATTTAATTTATAATTATTTTTATTTTATCAAGTTTTAGTAACTTTGTAGTGTGCTTTTGTCATTTTTCTCTATGTCTATATATCTACACAGTTTTCATTTTTTTTCAGTTATTGTTGTTTTAGTACATCAAGATAAATTCAATACAACTGAGAAACGTTGGCATCTAGCCGTTTTTTTTTTTTTTTTTGTAATTTTTTTACATTTTATTTTATTTCAACAGGTTTTAGTTAAAGACTGAGAGATTTGAGATTTTAGAAATACATTTTTACCAAACAAAATCACTGAATCACATGTACAAACAGCTTCAAATTAATAACGTATCAAAAATTTGTTCTCCTTCCATTACAGTAGAGATAATATTACTATAACATCACTGTAATTTAAAAGAGTCCGTATCATTCATTAGTAAATACTTGTATTATGAATAGTAAAATATTGTAAACAAAAATATTATAGTAAATATAATAATATTAATTATTATAAAATTGTTGGTAAATACTTGTATTCAACACCATATCTGTTCTTGTCATGTAAATTGCAAGTCTGCCTTATCCAACAATAAATTTAATCCACTGCAATTTTATTCTCTGGTTTGGACAATATATCAATCCTAAAACAAACACATTATATTTACATTTCATTTGATTTAGTTCAGGTTTATTTTATTTATGCATCATTTAAATGTCTTATTGCATCTCCAGCAGTATGTTTCAGTGCAGTGAGGTACCTGTTTCCAGACTCGAGTCTCGGCCCCGTTGAAGTGATCGAGTCTCTGGATGAACCACTGCTCCTCCGCCGCAGACTCCAGCGGAGCTTCATGTCTGCGCGCGCTCCTGTAGCGAGCAGAGCACGGCGCGCATAAAACACACGCCAAAACTATCACAAGCACTACAGAGTCTTTCTGAAGCCTAGTACATCCTAAAGCCATTTTGGAGTGGAACTGATTCTCTGTCATGTGATCATGTGTTTATAATCATGTGATGGCTCGTCTCTTCCCTACTACGGTAAAGGCGGAGCTTATGAATATTAAGTAGGCCGCGCTTTGGTCATGAATATTAATTTTAAAAAGGCGGACGATAAATGCTGCTTTTTAAAGGCGATGGTTTGAAAGAGACCTTCGTCATAGTACCCCAACACCCATCAATGTATTTCAAAATAAAGGATTGCAAACTCGATTGTAAATTAAATTAAATTAAATTAAATTAAATTAAATTAAATTAAATTAAATTAAATTAAATTAAATTAAATTAAATTAAATTAAATTAAATTAAATTAAATTAAACGTGTCGATATAAAGAAAAAAAACGCTAAATACTGCTGACAAATGAACAGTCTGTAGTTGTCAAACTACCGTTAATACTGAAAAATTGTGTTTCTTCAAGTCAATATTATAATTAATTGTCTTTTCAAGCAGGCAACAGTGCTAGAGAAACTGAAGCTTCAGATGTGAAAAAAAAGTAAGTATTTTGCAATTATTCTGTTGTAATTTGCACTAGGACTCTTTTTTTTTTTTCTAAAATATAAATAATAATAATAATAATAATTTTTAATTATATATGTTTTTAAATATTAGGTCTTTCCAAAAATATAGTACATATTATCATGAAGCATCAGAAAAACATATTTTCTTGTTTTTGAGATTCTGATATGTTAGATTATCTACGATCTAACATCAAATTAACCTAACATGTTCCTTATTGATTTCAATTTAAGTCTTTTTTATCTTGATGTTTTATGTTTATTCTCAGAACAAAATCACATAAACTGTTTTTGCATGTCCCAAATAAAGTTACATTTTTGGTCAAATTTGTGATATTGTAATATATTTATCCGTATAGGTTTATAAAAATGTACTTCTGTATATCTGTATTTTACTGCATTATTTTTTTGGATTGTTTGTGAGTATATTGGATTTTTCACTTTATTATTAATCTTGGGTTGTATGTGAATTTTTTTTTTAAATGCTTGAGAAATTATTGAACTCTCAAGAGACATCTAGTGGTTACATCTTGAAAATGTATAGTCACCCTGAGGAAGGCCTATTTTTAATATAGCCCTGTCTTAAAATAAAGACTTTTTACTTTGCTTGCTATGTGAGTGTCTGGATGTGTTGTGTGTGTTTGTATTTTGCAACAGGATCCACTTATTATTTTTATCATATAAAATAAGAAGCAATTCATCTAAAGGCTAAGCCCCTAATTTCAATTTTTTATTTTCATTTTTCATTTTTTTGAAGGTCCCAGGCCCTACAATATTTATGGAAAAGACTATGAACTGCATGGGAACTTAATATATTTAATGCTAAATCAGTGTTCAGTGAGTTGTAACTCTAATCTATTAAAGACAAAGTTTGACTTGTCAGACTTCAACATGTATGAGCAAAATGTTGCCCTTTAACTGCATGTATCACTTCAACCGATTCCAGCATTGTGGGATTTGCATTTTACATGCACCACTCACATTTTCTCAATTTATTTCCTTCTACACAGCACCGATGGGATTTTGCATTAAAAGTTACACATCAACAATCACTAAAGGATAAGATTACATTATTAAGACCCTCAAAGTCATTAAGTCTCCCAAGTGTCTTTTGCTGTCTCATTGTTCAATGATCAGAGACAACAGCAGATCTGTGTCAAAGATAAAGCCATACAGCTATAGCCCTAAAAAGAGAAGGTCATCAAATATCTCATTTGATCTCTATTGCATATATCTGTCTATAAGCCTGTTGCATCAATTTGCATATTTAACAAATGACATTGCCTGATCAGCAGGTCTCACTCATCTCACAGAAGTTTTTGCATTCACTGGAATGGTTTATTTGCAAAACAGCAAGCAGTGTGTGTGAGAACATGCTTCTGTTTAGATTTGACGTGATGATATCAGTCCAGGAGACGCTGGAATATTTCCTCAGATTCCTGTTTATCATTCTGCTTTTCTAAACTGTTGCACATCCAAGATGCACACGCACAGCACAATTAAAGCATAGAAAATATGGTAAATAAATATAAACGCATGTATTCCTATAAGACCATTAAATATGTTGTATAGAATTCAACAAAGATAGAAAAGGGGGAAAAAATGGCTACACAACAACAGATGTTAAGGTTATTATTTCAAATCAATTCGTTTGGTAACCTTAGATAACTAATTTGTCAGCTAACCACTGTGTATGTCTGGATTTTACTCGTGCTTTGTTAATATCATTCCAGATGCCATTATCACACTTAATATAATCTTGTCTGATCTCTCAGAAATTAACAATCCCCACCACTGAACAACTAGAATGACGAACGATACATCATATAAGTCTTACAAAACAAAGACAGCTATACATTAATCCATACAATCAAAAAACCTTCATGCACTGAGCAATCGAATTAAATCTGCACTAAACCTGCCTCTGGTGTTTGACTGTGACTCATACTTCTGTATTACAGCTCTTCTCATGTTACTGTTGCCTGAGGGGGAACTGCTTATTCTTCCTCATTGTAAGTTGTTTCTAAGAAAAATATCTAGAAACATGGATAAAGGTAGGCCTAAATGTTACCTGACGACAACATATTTTCTTTTTTAATTAAACTACTTTGTTTTTGATACTTATTGCATCAAAAATTTAATCTGAATTCATCTGACAAATAAAAAAAAGCTGTAACTTCACACTTGCTTTGCCAAAAAAGAAGATAAATTTACATTTTTGACATCAGGAATAACTTGAATGGTGAATGATTTTGTGCATTCAAATAAAGACACTGACAGACTGAGAAGAATAAGAGTCGTGAGCTTTGTGGGATTGATCCTTCAGCTCTATTCTCTGGTCTACTGGCAGATCTAGTTATTTGCATCAGTCACAGCTCTGACCTTTTGAATATCAGTCAGCTTTCATGCAGAGCAGTGTGTGTTTGCTGAAGGATGGGCTGTATGTGGGGTCAAAGTCACTTTTTGCCACACCTGCATTAATGTTAGCTGAAATTCAGAACTTAGAACATTCTCAGAACTTCGACTAACATTCTGCCAAGGTTCCTTAAACTAATTGGACTAAACAAACATTCTTCTAGTAACATTAACAGAATGTTCCTTCAAAGATATCCGGTCTTTAACCTGTCTTTTTGAGCGTTTACTTTGTGACAAAAAAAAAAAAAAAAAAAAAAAAAAAAAAGATAAATAGAAAAACATGTACTTTCCAGCTAATAGCTGCCGGCTATAGTCAGCTGCAGGCATCTGATTACAAATTCCTCTTTCAAAAGAGACCAAATCCATGCATATACTCCAAATGGTTCAAAAACAGTATGCAGTTTAGTATGACTTTTCTCGGCATTTAGTCAAATTTTACAAAACAGCACAAAAACATTATATACATAAAAAGTCATTCTGTTTTTAGATGCACATTTGTCTGATGTTTATTAATTTTAGAACGTTCAGAGAACATTCAAATGTAACATTCCCATGATTGCAAAAAATAAAAATAAAAATGGAATGTTCCCTACAGTTTGTGCGAACGTTCATATAACTAATATAAATATTTTTAAACTAAAAAAAAAACGTTTTATTAACTTAAAGGGAACATTAGCAGAACGTTCTCTGTTTGGCATCTTCCGCATCTCTTAGATCTAGAAGTGCTTTTGTTCTTCAGTCTGTATTGTTTGCTTTTGTTTTAAAACGTCGACTAAAGGTCCTTTTTGCGAAATGAATATAGTAGGCTACATGTTCCACTGTGGTAAAAATGGTCGTTTATCATAAGAGATGTTTTATTTTTGACGATGTGCGCGTTTATATGGTTCAGACCGGAATATATTTGTTTAGACATGCGCACACTGCTCAAAAAGTGAAAGTGAAAATTGAAAGTTACATATAGATAATATCGAACCCGTTTGCACATAAAAACACTCTCCTATACATTTTCTTTGTTAGTTTTTTTTAACAGCAGAATTAAATTTAATATAATCCGCTGTGCCGCTCATATTTACCATGCAAAAAAAAAAAAAAAAAAAAAAGAAATAATAAGAATAATAACGTCATTACGTTATTTCCGCGTCATTGACATGACATGCACACTCCTTTCAGTTTCATAATTGAGTGTTTACATTAACCTTCAATCATATCGGAAGAGGAATAAACCACCCTCTTCAATCCGATCGAAATTTAATTCGAATCGAGCTCAGTCGGATTGATGAAGGTGTTTATATGAACGTTTTTGAATCCGATTGAGCGTCAATCCGATTACAAACGGGTTATTTGTGTGCATGTAAACGGAGGCAGTGTTTGTGAGCGCGCAGGTGAGGGAGGGAGGAGCTGGTTGAAGGTACTTTGAGGAAGACCTGTTTACTTTACGCCCACTCTAGCACACACCGAATTTAGTTGACATTTTTGACATCTGGGATCACTTGGATGGTGTGTTTGTGCATTCAGAAACACTCATTCTTTAACACATAGACAGATTCAGACGGATAAAAGTCGAGCCCCGAGGCTGAGTTTTTGACGCACACCAGTATGTCCGAAACGAGGAAACAATCGCGCAAAGACTCGTCCGACTCGAACCCGGTGAAGAGTGTGGGCAGCCCGACGCCCCTGTGGTCTCCCACCTCCGGGCTTCCTCTGCAGAACGGGCTCTACACCGACGCGAGGTTCCCGGTGCAGAACATGCCCATTCAGACCGACTTGGTATGGAAACGACCAAAGGTAAGCCAAAGAGACAACACACATCTCCAGAGAGCCTTGTGATTATATACAATCTACAAACATCATACTGGTGTGTGTTAAAAAAAAAGAGCATCATGAACTTGTCTTTGTTGCCAGCTGTGGCCAGTATTATAATATCTACTGTATTTGCATACAGTGCTTTGTGTTATAAACAAACTGGGGAGTTACTTATCTGATGGATTAGTAATCAGGTTCCAAAAATTAAGAACTTGTCATTAGATTATTTTGCATACTCCTAATCAGACTACAGTTACTTTTTTTAGTGATTATTACATATTCACACAATCATTAGTTTCAGTATACTCACAAACCCCTGCAGTTCCTTCACGAACACCAAATAACAATGAATAGAATGTATATTTCTTTCTCTTTGTGTTCATTTATCAATATCGTACAAGATTATCATATTTAAATCAATGTGATATATAAGTTATGTCGAAAGTAATCAAGAATGAGTCTGATTGTTATACCTGAAATGTGAAATGCTTCTGTAACTAACTACAATATTTCGAATTTAATTTGGAATCAGTAACAGACTAAAAATTTTTAGTGATCTACCCAGCACTGATTTTAAACTTATGCACTAAGAAATCCAAAATAATATTAAAATAATAACTGAAGTCATAGTTAAACTGTTAAATAGTGTCATTTATTTTAACAACTGATATATTCAATAGTCCTAATATATATATATATATATATATATATATATATATATATATATATATATATATATATATATATATATATATATTTAAAATGAAACAATTTATGGAACAATTAATTTTTTTTTTTTTTTTCACTGTCATATTTGAGACTTGACTTATATACAGTAGTGAGAAAACATCTGAATTTAATTCAGAGACCTAAACCGAGCTAAATATGCAATTTGGTGCAGATGCTGATTTATGTGGTCAAAAAATAAGAAAATATAATGATAGCTTAAAATAAAGACCGGTCTAATGCAACTGTGACTTAAGTGTCCAAATACTTTATAATGCAATATTCACTATAGCATTTGTTTAGTTGAGTTTTTTTTTTATTGTTGTAAGATTTATATAGGATTCAGTCATTTAGCAGACACTTTACAATCACTCGCCCTGGAGCTACGTTTCTGGTAGCATGGGTTTGAAATATTTAAACTCTTTACACTAGTGCATATACACTACAGTGGTTTAGAATAATTCAGTTCTTTCATATTTTTGAAAGAAGTCTCTTATGCTCTAATGCTAAAATTACCTTTTGGTTTTTGCCACTCTTTTCCAGGAGATCTGTCCGTTTCCTCAGTTTATTGCGGATGGAGCCACACGTATGGACATCTGCCAGGGAGAACTGAGTGAGAATTTAACGTTGAACCATTTACACAATAAGAATTCACGCTGAGAATAATACAGGTGCTGCAGGTTTTCGCAGGTTCTCATATAACACTGTTTGTGCTTCATAAAGTGCGTAACAGGTCTTTTCTGAGGATCACACAAAGCTAAATGCAAATAAAACAGTGCAACACTTCCCGTATATCTCTTATTTTTAAGGTCAAAGGTCATGCAACTTATCAAACTATAGTATTTTGGTGCAAATTAATCTGTCACTCAGATTAGCTCATCAGATTAGACAAATGCAGTAAAAAGTTTGGGTATTATTGCAATTTAAAATGATTTTTTTTTTCTATGTGAAAATCTTGTAAAATGTAATTTATCGCAGTGATGCGCAGTTGTATTTTCAGCATCATTCCTCCAGTCTTCAGTGTCACACGATCTTCAGAAATCATTCTTATATGCTGACTTCCTTTGCAAAAGACTTTTCTGAATATTATCAATGTTGAACACAGTTGTGGTGGCTAATATTTTTGTGTGAACCGTGATACGACACAATTCAAGAGTTTGGGGTAAGATTTAAAAAGACAGAAAGAAAGAAGTACATTTATTCAGCAGGGGTGCATTAAATTAACCAAAAGTGACAGTAAAAAAAATAAAAACACATAAAAATAGAAACTGATCATATTTCACAATATTACTGGTTTTACTGGTTTTTATATTTTTGTACTGCCTTGGTGAGCAGAAGAGACTTTAATGTACAAAAACTTTAAAAAAATAAAATTATTCCAAACTTTTGATTTACATTTTTTATGAATAGATTTAATTTCATTTCATTTTCATGAATATTTTTGTTTACTTTTGTTTTGTGTTGGGTCTCCATTTAATATGAAATGCTGAAAGAATACACGTATTTCTCCACATAACATTAGGATCATCTCTTATAACCATTAGACCGAATTAGACCCAAAACATGTTTTAACGGGTGTCTCTCTCTCGCTCTCTCTCTCTCTCTCAGGTGACTGCTGGTTCTTGTCTGCGGTGGCGTCTCTCTCTCTCAACCCTTCTCTTCTGAATCATGTGGTTCCCTCAGGCCAGGGTTTTCAGCAGGGCTACAACGGCTGCTTCAATTTCCGGGTTAGTACCGTGTGTTACCGTACAGACTGAAGCGGTCGTGATGGTTTTAATGGTGTCTCTCCGCCTGTAGTTTTGGCAGTATGGTGAGTGGATTGAGGTGCGAGTCGATGACCGCTTGCCGACGCGTAACGGTCAGCTGATCTATCTGCGCTCCTCAAACAAAGATGAATTCTGGAGCGCTCTACTGGAGAAAGCATATGCCAAGTAAGTGGAATATTTGAATGCTTAAAAATACCTCAGTATTATTACATTAGATTCATTTGAAAGGAATAGTTTACCCAAAAATGAAAATTCACTGAAAATGTATACCATTCCAACTTTAGGATGAGTTTGTTTCTTCATCAGATTTGGAGAAATGTAGCATTGCATCAGTGTCTAATCAATGGATGCTCTACAGTGAATGGGTGCCGTCAGAATGAGAGTCCAAACAGCTGATAAAAACAACACAATAATCCACATGAATCCAGTCCATCAGCTAATGTTTTGAGAACTGGATTCAAGTGGATTACTTGTGATGTTTTTATCAGATGTTTGTACTCTCATTCTGACGGCACCCATTCACTGTAGAGCATCCATTGATGAGACACTGATGCAATGCTACATTTCTCCAAATCTCAAAACTCATTACATCTTGGATGACCTGAGGGTCTGCATGCACATCAAGTGCTTTAGCTTATTTTCGGTTGTTCAGATTGTCTTTTCCATCTCTTTCTCAGGCTGAAGGGTGGTTATAACGCTCTGAACATGGGTTTCCCTCATGAGGCCATGGCAGACATGACAGGTGGGGTAACAGAGGAGTTCATGGTGCCGCCTGACCACCGAAAACTGGGCTCTTTCCTGCGCCCGCTGCTGGAGAAGGGAGCTCTGATCAACTGTGCTAACTCGAGGGTACACTCTCTATACATGGCTTATTTAAAGGGATAGCTTACCCAAAACTCACAATTCTCTCATCATTTATTCACCCTCCTGTCATTCCAAATGTGTATGATGACTTCCGTGGAACACAAATGCAGATGTTTAGTAGAATGTTCATGCTGCTCTTCAGAAATCATTCTAATATGATGATTTGCTGCTCAAGAAACACTTCTGATTATTATCAATGCATTTTTTGTGGAAACTGTGATATCTAGTTTTTTAAGGATTCTTTGATGAATAGAAAGTTCAAAAGAACAGCATTTATTTGAAACTTTTTGAAACTTTTGTAACATGACAAGTTTCTTAACTGTCACTTTTGATACATTTAATGCACCCTTGCTGGATAAAAGTATTAATTTCTTTAAAAAAAAATAAATAAATAAAACTGACCCCAAACATTTAAAAATAGTGCACAAAAATACGAGTGAACAATAAAAGATTTCAGTTACAGGTTAATTAAGTTAAACTTGCAAGTTCGAATCTGCAACCTTTTATTCAGCAGCCCAGATCTTGAACCACCAGAATATGACGTTCCACAATGTTCTAAATCATTAGATGTGACGGTTTGCATGTGTACGTGTGTTCTTCCCTCTTTGTTTGTGTTCTTCTCGGTAAGAGGATCTTTCTTGAGTTCCAGGAAAGCGTGATTTTTTTTTTGACAGATGTTGTTTTGTGAAGGTAATCTGTCTCGTCTCTTTTGTCTTCCTGCAGGGTTCCGTTGAGAAGAGCAATGAGTTTGGGATTTTGTTCAGACATGCCTATTCTGTGACAGGTTTGGAGACGGTGAGGGGGAAATGTTACCTTGGGTGTTTCTCTCTCTCTCTCTCTCTCTCTCTCTGTCTCTCTCATAGTCTGTCTGTCAAACCAGCTCTTGATTTATGTTTCATGAGTGTCTTTAACACTCAGGGTTCCACCAGAGGGCGCCATCAACTGAAATAAAATCAGAATGGCACACTGCTAGTATTTTTGAGAGAAAGCTGTATGTATGCATGAACATTGAATACACACTTAAAGATAAAGACCATTCCCGCCCATGTTCTCTGTTTCGTGACATAGATTTGAGAGAACCAGGATAGACACACATGTAGAAGTTGCTTGAATTTAGCATGCAACAAAGTGACTTAGTTAGAAAACTATTGGATTTGGTTTCACATACTTTTTACAAGGAAAAATTTAATCAGAAATGTTTCAATATTACAAAATTTGTCAGGCTTTTAAGGTAGGTTTATGTATGATATAGACAATATTTAGCCGTATGTAGTATAGATAATGACATGTTTTTGAGGTCACGAGGTCAGACCAGACTTCAGACAGCTGGAAGAGAAACACAAGCAGGTCCTGTAGACATCAGTTTGCTTTGTGTGTGTTTCAGATCAAGACTAAGGTCGGTTCAGTTGAGCTGGTGCGGATCAGGAACCCGTGGGGCAAAGCTGAGTGGGAGGGGCCTTGGAGTGACAAAAAAGGGTATGAAACGCTTACAAGAATACAGTAAAAGAGTAATTTAATAATCAGTAAATGGTAAATGGTTTCTATTGTAATAAATAATCAAATGAAATTTGTTTCTGTGATGTGCAGCTGTATTTTCAGCATCATTGCATGATCTTCAGAAATCAGTCTAATATTCTGATTTGATGCTCAAGAAACATTTCTGATTATTATCAGTGTTGGAAACCATTGTGCTGCCAAATATTTTTTGTGGGGACCATAATACATTTAATTTTTCAGGATTCTTTTATGAATATAAAGTTTATGCATTTAGCAGACGCTTTTATCCAAAGCGACTTACAGTGCATTCAGACTATCAATTTTTACATATCTTGTGTTCCCGTGGAATCAAACCCCCAACCTTGTGCTTCATAACGCAGTGCACTAATTGAGCTACAGGAACACACACACACACACACACACACACACACACACACACACACACACACACACACACACAGTATTTGTTAACTATCAATTAACAATTCTTAACTATCATTAGAATTGAGTTAAATATAACAACACCTCAATAATTCTTAAATTAAGTAAACAGTGTTTATTATTATTATTATTGTTGATGTTATTATTAAAAGTCTTCTTCTAGGTTTTAGGCTAGTCTGTAGTCATTCTAATTTGCTGCATATTGAAGTCCATTGTATTTCTTTATTTTGACACGAAAACGTTTGTCCAAGTGCGTATCTGAGTGTGTTTATTAGTGTCATGTGTGTGTTTAGAGTCGAGTGGAATATGGTGAGCGCTGAAGAGCAGCGGCGTGTGCAGAGAATCCAGCAAGAAGACGGGGAATTCTGGTGAGTCCGTTTCTCTCTTCGCTGATTGGCTGATTCATGTTCAGGCTCTGCTCTGATTGGTTTAGATGGCTGACACGGCTCCATCACCTTCTCTGTCTTCTCATCAGGATGTCTCTGGCAGATTTCTGCCAGAACTTTGAGACGATGGAGGTTTGTCACCTGAGCCAAGACACGCTGAGTGAGAGCGGAATCATAAAGCCCTGGATATGTACATCGCATCATGGACAATGGCTTCCTCAGCAAGGTACACGAGCATCACTGTTCACACGCACACACACATATTATTCTGCTTCAGGAGAAGAACTAGTCAGGGTGTTGTATTCACATGTTTGTATTCACAGGGCCTCCTCAGTACAGTCTGACCCTGCTGGAAGAGGACGATGACCCCAGTGACCCTGAACTGACCTGCTCGTTTCTGCTGGCGCTCATGCAGAAATGTGCTCGTCAGAGAGGAATGCTGTTCCCCGTCGCGCTGCACATATACAAGGTCTCTTTCACACAAGTGTTTCGAGTGTGTGTTGTCGGACATGAAAGCTGCAGTTTGATTGGTTGCCTTTACACGATTTCCGTGCACAACTTTTTATTAATATTTGAAATTAATTTTGTTTGAATATGTTCAGCTTTCATTTGAATTCTATTAAAAATCATTATGTGTTCTTGTCATTTTTTTCATGAAATTTCAGATTTATTTATTATATTTAATTATTTATTAAATGAAAACAAGAAATTATGCCTCGGCAACTAGCTAAAAAAAAGTAAATTTTTATATTCTATTTTATTTCAGTAAAAAAAAAAAATTAAGTAAAGGAATATTTTACCGTTTTAATTTTAGGTAACTTTGATTACCTTGCTTTGAACGAGGGAACTAGTCATTATTAAATATTATTTATTATATATTGTGCATTTTACTGCTTCAAAAGAACTAGCAACTGTATTATACATGCTATTTATTATATTATTGATAATCTATGTTTTTTCAATATTACATTTTATTTATATTGACGTTTTCTTTTTGTTATTTCATTTTTTGTCAACTATAATATTTACCCTGCTTCAAAGAAATAACTAGTCATAGTATTATATAATATACTCATATTTTTAGATATATAATGTATACATTTTATGTTATTTTATTTCAGTTAACAAAGTAACAATTTTAGTTAAATATAAGTACCCTTTTTGAAGGAAGAGCTAGTATTTTTATTATATATCATTTAATGTTTGTTATTATTTTACTACTATTAAAATAAATAAAAAATCTGTATTATATAATAAACTATATTTTATATGTTTGTACTGCTTACAGAAAGCAATATAATATGTATTATTGCATTAAATTGATTGTACTATATAAAACACATATTATTTATTATTATGTAATGCATATTATAAAAAAAGAAAAGAAAAGCGAATCAAAAGAAAATGGAGAGTTCCTGGTGTTAAGATTGACTGTGTGTCTCTGTCTGGTGTGTGTGTGTGTGTGTGTGTGTGATCAGACCCGATCCGAGCGGGACGCGTCTCAGTTGAGTCTGGTTCTCAGCACCACTAAAGACCTGGGTTATGTCCAGCGGCGAGAGCTGGTGTTTCGCGGTCGCCTGGCGCCCGGTCATTACATCATCATTCCCAGCACTTCAGAGGCCAATCAGGCGGGAGAATTCCTCCTGAGAGTCCTGACTGAGAAAGTGAACAAGAGCGTGTAAGTGATGCTCACCCACATGAATGCAAGATCTGTTTAAAATCTCACTTGACAGCGTTGGGATTCAATATAGAGCAAATCTTGGGTGTTTATTCTGAGAAACAGATTCAGAAACCTTACGCGTAATGTATTTTCTATATTTTGTATTTTTGTATTAGTTCTTTTCTTAAATATTACTATTTATTTTTATTTATTTTCCAACTTAAACCTATTATATTTCAGTTAATCTCCAATGCAGGATTTCTCTCAGTTTTTTTGGTTTAATTGTTATTTTATTTCAGCACATTAATGTTTCACCATACATTCTTTCTTTTTTGTGTCTGTTTTCATTTCCCATAATGAGATTTTGGAGAAATATGTGAGACAAAGTAACAACTTAAATGAAACAAAACTGAGAAAATTCGCTTTACATTCTGGCAAGGTTCTTTCAAAGTTATGAACAATTATTCTTCCACTAACCTTCAGAGATGCAAACTTCTCACCTTTTGGTGAAAATTCACCTTTTTGAGATCAAAAAAGGTCACTTACCAGCTTTGTGTAGATCCGATGACATTTTATTTATTTATTTATTTATTTTTAGGTATTTTTGCAGCTCCTGCTTGAAGTCACCCACTTTCAAACACTCCTGTGTGTTTTTGGTTTTTGCATGCTCTGGTTTCGAATTGTAAAGCCAAAAGTTTGTATTTAAATTTAAATAATGAATCCTACCAGGCTGCTGGTATCTGGGCTTATTTATATATTTTTAAATGACATTTAAAATGAGACATTTAAAAAACCTTGGGAGTGGAAATGGTAACTGAGCTAATGCGTGATCCTCTGCTGCCATCTACTTGATATAATGCTAATTTCATGTCTTTTTAATCTTAAGTCTTTGTTTTCCACCAAGAGACAATTTTTTTCCTTGTCTCTCTTTCTTAAATGAAAGGGAACATTTAAAGTGAATATTGGCAGAGTTAGAGAACAATAATTAAGGATTTAAATTATTATAATTGTTTTATTTATTAAAATTTTTTGCAGGGACAGGTGATATGATCGTCTTTGTCACATTTTTCACCCATGATAAGTTTGCATCCCTGAACCTTAATAGAACATATGTTTAAAGTTAATTGGTGTTTAATAATGCTCTTAAAATGTTATCACAAGAACATTTTGTACATCACTTAAATGTAACTACTTGTTTTGGAATGTTCAGAGAACATTCAAAAGAAACATTCCCATCATTTAAAAAGAAATATATAAAATAGAATGTTTCCCCAACGTTTGCAAACTGTTTAAAAATCATTTTAAAACCTGGTCTGTTTGAATGTTCAGGGCATATTCAGAAATAACATGATGGGAACATTAGCAGAACGTTCTTAGAACATATTTTTGGTAGCTGGGATGAATCAAAATACTTTTTTCCCTTTTCTTAACATGATAAATCACTATATATGTCATATGTTTGTGTGTTTGCAGAGCTGTTGATGCACGAGGAGTAGACTCAAGCTCAGTTGCTCCGGTAATATGGAGAAGTTGATCTAGTTTCACTGCTTAGATCATTTATTATCACTGGGTCCATTTACTGTAATAGTTGTTGTTGAATTGTTTCTGTGTGTGTGTGTGTGTGTGTGTGTAGCCGATGTCTCCACGTCTCGCAGGTCTGCTGTCAGCGAATGAAGCGAAAGATCTCTTTGTGAAACACTGTGTGAAGGTGAACACATTACTCGCGTGCTGTGCTGCCAAATACAGTGCTGTTGAGTTTGTGCATGCATCTTTATATCTAATATGTGGCTCTAATGTCAAATGTGTGTGTGTGCTCATAGTGTCTGTATATGTGTTGTCTATAGGGGCCTTATTGCAGTCCATTGGATCTCTATAACCTGCTGACTGAAGCCATTGCAAAAGGAAGTGAGGACTTGTTTATTCACAATCAGTTTTTCATCTGTTCACTTCTTCTTTCTTTTTTTCTTCTACATTTGCATTTCAATTCAAAATGCGGTTTGCAGGAGAAGTCGTGTTCACTGTGCCGTTATAATGCATTATTTTCATTAGTTCTGCTGCAGAGAAGAAAACCGTACAGGAAGTGATGTGGTAAACAGTGAGGAAGTGAGTTGGATGATATTGTTTCTGTTTCCTGTTTTCTGTCCGGTCAGTCTTTGCAGGTAGCGAGAAGAAGCTGAGTTTGGAGCACTGTAAGAGCTTTGTGGTGCTCATGGATGTATCCTGCATGGCTATAATGCACTTCTGATATCTATGCCCTAACAAACACACTGGGTTAGTGTGCATGGACACAGAATAGAACTAGAATAGAATAGAAAAAGATTGAATTTAATTGAGTAAATCGTTAAGAATCCATGGCTATGCTTTAATAGCATGCTTGCATATTACTCTTAGAGTTTCTCCTGCATGCAACAGGATACTTTGCAGAAAATGCAGATTTTCTGTTTGCATAGATGGCATAATTGTGCAATACAAAACTAGTATGATAAACTCGATCCTGCATCCTGAATCTTCTAACATTATTATCAATTTTGAATGTTTACATCTCTTTCCTGACAAAAAAAAGTTTAAAAATTCCTTCTTGAGCAGTAAATCATCATATCAGAATGATTTCTGAAGATCATGTGACACTGAAGACTGGAGGAATGATGCTGAAAATACAGCGGAGCATCACAGAAAAAATTACATTTTACTGTATATATCACTAGAAAACAGTTACTTTAAATTGTTATAACATTTCACAATATTACTTGTTTTCCTGTGTTTTTGATCAGAAGAGACTTCTTTCAGAAACATGAAAAAAATGACAAACTTTTGACCAGTAGTGTAACATGCAACACAGTTTGTTTCACATTCTATTTTAAAGTATAGTATGTTGTGCGTAATCCGGTACATATGCTAGTAATTCATAGCGGATGTCTCACTAGCCGCAGGTGGATGTGGGTGTGTGTGGTATTTTATGGCGCATTGCACAACAATGTATCAGATTGGGTGGAGATTGGAATGTCACCTTAACAGCTCCTCCAATCAGAGTAAAGGAATGGGGACAACTCGACTTGACAGAGTTCCAGGCATTGGTGGGAAAAACTCCGGAAGTGGACGGTGAGTATATTTAGCTGTTTGCAGTATTGATATGTAGGGTGTGTTCGATCACAGTGAGGATGAGTCTGCAGAAGGTACAGACCGTGTGATTTCATGTCACATGACTGATTGCATCATATGGTGTGTTCAAGCGATGTCAAAAACATCATTTACAAGCTGAATGCACATGAATACTCTTCTTTAAGCCCAAAGGTTTCCAAGTTGTGTACGTGTCAGTAAATTTGTTGAAAATGAAATTATTACAAATGTATAAAAAAATTCAAATATGTATTTTATATTTGTATTTTTATTGTAATTAATAATATAGTAAATATAAAACTGTATATATATATATATATATATATATATATATATATAATATATATAATATATATATATAATATATATATATGCGTGTACAAATTATGATCATATGTCCAAATGCGATTGAATGTTAAATATATATTTTTTTTTACATTATTATTATTTTCATTAAGTAAATAAAAAAAATGAGTTATTAAAATAATAAAATATAAATATATGATTTAATTATGTTAATATATTTAAGTGATTTATTTGTGTTTTCATTTATTATTGTTTATAGTAATATAATTAAATTATATTTATATGTACTGCATATATAAAATTATATAAATGTGTGTTATAATGATTTGATTTACAGTGCCTTCATAAAACGACATAACTAAAAAGCTAAAACATGCCTTCTTGTCAATTTGTAGAAGTAGAGTTAAAAAGTCTTGTGTAATTATTGCTTTCAGTTTAAAGCATGTATTAATATTCATGACTACTTCTTGGATCAAATTAAGACTTGATTCTATGATTATTCACCCATCTGTCTGTGTCTTATAGGGTATTTTTATGACATTTGACAAAAAACAAGAACCAGGCTCTAGATTATCAAGAACTCCCAGCAGCTCTGACAGGCAGCAGGTGAAAACTTGACACACACTTCCTCACACACACACACACACACACACACACACACACACACACACACACAAGTATGCAAGTATGAGCATGAACACACACCCTGAACACGCAATGCATTCACTGACACAACACTTATTGAGAATGTACTCTTTCTCTCTCTCTCACACACACACACACACACACCCATCCATCAGGAGAGAAAGCTGTTCAGTCATTACTCTGAATGTTGACGATCGGTTGATCTGAGCTCGTGTGCTCTGGTCTAGGCATTCAGGTGGATGAATTCATACTGCAGCTGATAAGCCTGCGTTACAGCGAGCCAGATATGACTGTCAGCTTCCCAGGATTCCTCTTCCTGCTCATGAAACTGGACCACATGATGCGTAAGAGAGCACACAAATCAAAGTCAAATTAACCCGTTACTGCAAAGCAGCACAAATGTATTTATTTAGCGCAAAGCTTTTATCCAAAGCGACTTACAAAATGAGGACGATGGAAACAATCACAATCACAAAGAACAATGAAAAGCAATACTGTAACAAGTCTTGGTACACATAGTAAGGGTTTTTAAATATGATTAATAAATAAAAGATTAGAATAGGAAAGAATGAAGCAAGCTAGTGTTAGAGGTCTCTATTTGCTTTTGTAATTGTATTAGAA
>NC_039282.1:18814419-18836919 GCF_003368295.1 Carassius auratus
TTATGCTTTTATATTATGATTATATTTACAGTGGCATAAAATGTTCTTAAATCGACATAATAATAATATTGTTTAAATCGCAACTATTTCTATTATCGCACAACAAAAAGTTATCGTGACAGGCCTAATTAGAATCTTTTCAGTAATCATTTTTTTTTTTAACTTATAACTAAAAAAATATAAAAAGTAACCAATGATATCTGACAAAAATTATTTTTTTAGCACCAAGCAAAAGCAGGAGTTCAGGAGAAACTGTGTTGCGTAGACTGAGAAAGGAGGTAGCAGTACCAGGGTGTTCCAGTGGAAATGAGTAGTGCTCGGAAATCATCGCTGTCCATTATCCCCGTGCGCTTCTACAGTTCGCAAAGGGAAGGATGAGAAAAGAAACAGGAAGGATGCATGTGGAAAGCAGAGGATTTGGGAGATGAAGAGGTTGCACGCGAACAGAAAAGTTTGATAGAGGAATCAGAATGAGTTTGTACAAAAGACAAGTAAGAGAAGGAGGGAAGTTAGCAAGACAAGTAAAAAAGAAGAGAAAAAGGAAGCAGTGAGAAACATAACACATGAAAGCAAAACCTTAGCTGACCTGCAGAGGGCACCTTTTCAAGCAGCAGCACAACAGGTGAGTGAGGGAGTTAGTGAGTGATGGAATGAATGAGTGACGCAGCGTGCGCGCACACCACACACACACACACACACACAAGCAGCCATCTCAACCTTTTGCTTCTCTGGCGGTACATACCTGCTTGTTGTTTTCTCTAACGTCGGTAAACCCAGGACTGATCAAACAAGCCTTGAAACTCCGCAAGCCTGTAAGAGACCACTGTCGGCTCGCTGTGGTAAGCCAATAACGCAAGTGGATGGACAATCAGAGCATGCAGTTAGGATTGATATACCGATACACAATGACATTAACAGCATGTGTGATATGGAGGCAGTGGCATGACAAAAAAAAGATGGAGACAAAACATTGAGGATGTCAAACACATGGGCTGATGGCTAACAAGTCTAATGAAACATAACTTATGACAGTTAGTGATCTGATTTCTTACAAATGTCATACATAACATTCAGCTTATGATATAAGGAGGGCCATTATGCAATCACTATATCAATATCTTTAATTTAAGGTTACTAAATTTCTCCACTTTAACAAAAACCCCCTTATTACTTCACCTCACTAGACTATATTACATATTTGCTACAGGTGGCACATCTCAGATCAGAGGTGTTTGAGGTACAGTATATTTAAAGACGTTTTACCTCCCATTAGTGCCAGAGTAAGTGGAGAAAATGGAGCAAATATTAAAGCAAGTCTAACCAAAATGTTAAACTGAGGTCCATATTTATCATGCCATTAATCGCCCTGAATTTAAACACAGCCTTTCACCTTGACATAAGCAACACTGACTACATTTCTTCTTTTATATGGACACATTAATCTTGCCAATGTTGTGTATTTTTAGTGGCCTGCAGCTCAGATCTCTTTACTAACACAGTTACAAACACACAAACCTTATGATTTTTAAAGGAACGGTTCACTCAAACATTAGCTCAATTTCGTAATTCCAAAATGGATGACTTTCTTTAAGTGGAAAACAAGATGAACATATTCAATTTGAAGCACTGTATGCAAAACACCATTGGTTTTTATGGATCTTGTAATCAGTCCTGACATGTCAATGCTTTTTTTTGTTAAAATGAAAATTTGTCCGTGTTTGAGTGATCTATTCCTCTACAACACTAACCTTGAATGACTTTCATGGTCTTACAAATACTTATTTTTTCAGTTAAATTAAGTGAAGCCCATTTCACACACAGTCAAACATGCAAATGAGTTCCTGACCTTGTCGAAGTGATTGAAGGACGTGCGGTACTCGTGAAGCTGCTCCTGGCTGATGCCTTTGGCATCACGTGTCAGAATCTGGTTCTCGATCTCATTAATGGTGCGGGCAATAGTAGTAAGGAGTTGCTCCCAACCCACACGAAGGTGCTATAGAGGAGTAAAAGGCAATTGAAACACTGTCAAGTAACAACACAGCTAAACAAACTTCACACTAGAGGGAACAGCATGTAGGAATTGCAAACACTTGACCTAAACAATACATCTATGGTTCCTGCATAGCTTCAACATGGTTTCAATGTGTGTATTGTCATAGGCATACCTCCATAGTGTAAGCAGTGTATTTGTTGTCAAATATAAGTGCTTCTTGAATGAGCTGATGGTCTCCCTCCAGCTGGTCAATGTTGGGTTTGTATTCAATGATGCTCTGCTCATACTGACGGAGGTGGGTCAGCTGATCTTCCAGCGTTCCATTCATCTCAATTGATATCCGCCCAATCTCCTACAATTATCATGCCATGGAGACACAGATGAATCATTCTATATTTTTCTTCTTTGGAAAAAGATGAAATCGTCAAGGTACAGAAACAGAGGAAACTATACCTCCATCTTATTTTGGATCCATGGTCCAATCATGTTGGCCTGGTTGGCAAACTGGCGTCTGAGATGGTCATTAGACTGCTGACGAGCGAGTTCTTCCTGAAGAGCCTGATCACGCTGTGGAACCAGTTGCTGCACCTTTAAAAAGACACAAGATAACATCAATACTTGCAAACTCAACTCATTTGTAAACCCACACCCACACACCTGAAGGAAGCAATGTCTCATTCACAATACAAACAGATCTTACCTTCTCCCACTTCTTGTCAATGCTCTGAGGGGTGATGGTGGTGTAAGGATTGTTTCCAGCCAGTTTGATGCCATTGTACTGTGCGATTTTCTGAACTTCAGCCTGGATGGCCTGAATAGACTCCCGCTCTTTGTTTGCCTCTGGAAGAGTTGATTTGAACTGGTCATGAGCCGTTAGCAGTCCCTACAAAAAGAGAAAGAATTGAAAAGTCAGAGAAAGGATTTTTGCATCCAGAATTTTTGTTTTGTTCTGAAATGGAATATCCAGAGATCGAACCATTTCAGAGGTCAAGCAAGATGGAAAGATTACGAATACAAAACATTTTGCAGTACCTGGATCTCCTCGATGTTGTGTACAATGAACATGTCCTGAAGGTCCTCCATGGCTCCCTCCATCCAGTTGTTGAACGGTGCTGCTCTCTTGGCGTATTCCAGGTACAGCTCATCAATAGACTCCAGCTGTTTCTCCGTTCTCTGTAGTACAGATAAACATGCAGTCAATATGATAAAATGTACAAAAATGCCGGAAAATGTCTTTCCGAGAAAGCATGCGTACCTCGAGAGATTCTCTCCGATTCTGCGTGAGGGAACCCAGAGCATCCCATTGCTCACAGATCTTTTGACAGCGTGCATTAACACTCGGGGAGTCGTAATAGTCCAGCTCACTAGAACACAGACACAAAATAGTTTTAAGACGGTCTCAACTTCACTTACAGCCAGAATCTTTAATTTCATCAATTAGCCCCTCTGTTGTTTGTTGCCTCTATTGTTTTGTAGCTTTCTCACTTGAGCTCCTGTGCAATGGCGGCAATCTGCTCCACTCTGTCCTGGTGGGCAGCAAGATCACTTTCGAACGCCTCATGCTTCTTAAGGAGAGCTTTGATCTCAGACAGAGTTGCAGTCTCATAATCCTTCTGTTTTAGCATCGTCTCCTTACCTACACAAACAAACACAGATCAATTTAGATCTAATAAGACTTTAGATCACATGACTGTTTCTTAAGATTTCTGCATGGCTGACAAGGCTCTGCATTCGTGAGATTCAAAACACTGATGGAAGAGTCATAAAAGAGCAGCCTGTTGATGTATACCAAGAGCGATTGGTAAATTACTGCAGGTGAATGTGAATAATTGTCAAAAACATCAGTAAGATCAGGTGTAGTTCCTGTATCCATACCATCTGTCCAGCTTTCATGGATGGCTGCTTTCTGACGGAACTTTTCTGCAAGATGGTCAAGTCTCTCTAAACGACGGATCTCATTCAGTAGCCACTCTTCATAGCCTTTCTCTGCCCCTTCCAGTTTATGCCATGCACCATTAATATCCTAGAAAAAAAAAGAACTTTTCAGCCAAATATCTTTCAGAATTGAGCCAATGGTTCAATTCAGAGGTTGAGAATGAACAAGTTTCATCATAGCAATAAAGCAAAGACTTAAGTCTTATAAATTGAATTGCACATGTACTACACGTTTCTTACCGACACCATGCGTCCCTCAGATGGCATAAAGGCTGGTCGGTTGCTCAAACGGAGTTTGGTCTGCAGTGTGTTGAAGTTGATCTCTAGCTGACACTTCTCCTGAACTTTGGGTGGTTTGTGAACACGACGGTAATCGCGGAAATCTTCCAATTTCTGCTGCATTTCTGTCATGGTTTTCTCTGGAGCGCGGTTTTCCAACCACGGGATTGTCCGACGAATCCACTCCAGCAGCTATAAAGTGTGCAATAAAGAAATTAATAGTCTCAGAAAACAGAAAACAGTCTCCTCTCAAACATACTGAGACATTTAAACTAAAACACTCCGGGTAGTTTGTCTAGAAATAGGTCTATTTGAATACCACACAAACTCACATCGCTGGCCAGTTTTTCATAGTCCTCCATCAGGTGCTCATTCTCCTGATTAACTGCCAACACCTTGCAGATACGATTGGCTGCTGTCTCAGCCTATCACAGAACAGGACAGTTACAATCGTAATACATCACGCATCTTTTTAAATATGACATTTTATCCAATCATTCTAAAAACATTGAACAGCACAATTTTTCCTACACCACTTTATAGTGTATACCATATGTTTAAAGGAACACTCAACTTGTTTTGAAAATAGGCTCATTTTCCAACTCCCCTAGAGTTAAAAATTGGAGTTTTACCTTTTTCGAATCCATTCATCTCTTGGTAGGGCAGTAGCACTTTTAGCTGTAGCACTTTTAGCTTAGCATAGATAATTGAATCCTATTAGACCATTGGCATCTAAAAATGACCAAAGAGTTTCGATATTTTTCCTATTTAAAACTAGACTCTTCTGTAGTTACATTGTGTAATATTGCAGTGATATTAGAAACTCTTTGTTCATTTTTGAGCGAGATGCTAATCTCCTAATCCGATTCAATTATCTATGATAAGCTGCGCTAAAAGTGCTACCGCCAGACCAGAAATCAGCTGAATGGAATCGAAAATGGTAAAACTCAACTGTTTAACACTATGGGAGTTGATAAATCAGACTATTTTCAGAAAAGTGGAGTGTTCTTTTAAAAGTACAATGACATAGTATACAAAATACACTTCAATTAAGTATGACGACATATCTGTGTTTAGAACTGTAAATGTCAAGATGCTGCTTTAGTTTACACGGGAAAGAAATCTTGAACTATCCAGTATTTAGTGGTTTTTGGTGGGTAGAGCAAAAAGAAAACACACGCAAATGGTGTACTGAGCACACAATGAAACAAAACTCCATGTGTTGTAAGTTAATAATGTGCTATACACACACACAATAACATGCGTGAAAACTATCCAAATGAAATAAAGATCAAGTTAAACATCAACATTACATACTTGACTTTTAAGCTCTTTTTATACTAATTGACATTTCATGCAAACACCAATTGGTTAGTTTTGAAAACTTGTAGTCTAGCTGAAAAATCCACATGCCATTTGTAAAACCAAATCTGCATTGTCAATTTTTATACCACCACTGGAGGATCTCTTCAGGGTTCCCTACAGCATTAACTACCACTGAAACACAGAAAGTGTTCAAAACGCTTGTGTAAAATGCTAAAGCACATTTAAACAATTCTGATTATTAGCCTGTGGCTTCACTTCAAATGCAAAGCACATATCTAGCATATGCAGCACCAAAACCTCACAGAAAAGTACTGTCCAATGTAAAGCTGAGCTTAACATTAAAAACAAACATAATACATCTGCTTGTGTAGAAAGATCACAGAAAATCTAAGAATTAAAACAACAACCCTAGTGTTTTAAATGTGAGCTATACTGTGAATTGCATTATGATTTTAATATTTACACTCAATACTGTCCTCAACTGTTACAAACTCAATCACTGAGTGCAAAAATGAAACATCAAACAATGAAATTCACCTTTTCAGCATTTAAAGAAGATTGTGACAGACCACTACACACATCGAGGATATTAAATGACTGCAGAACCATTAGAAAATAAAGTGCAAATATAGAAAGGGGTGAGGGCAATGGTTTGGGTGTAGTGAAGCAGTGGCCATCTCTCTTAAGTCACTTTCACACCTGGTTCAGTTGGATTGGTTTTTGGTGCAGGTTACAAATTGGATTACCAAAGTCAGTATCACTTGGCTAAACATTTTACATTCCCATAATTTTACAATTTATATTTCAACTGGATTCTTTCCTCATTTAAGACTTCGTATTTGACTCAAAGTATAATAGTATTGGAATAAAACAATGGATCATGAAAACAAGGCATCCGTTTGTTTAAAATACCTAATCCAGAACAAGTCAGTGCCATATGGAGTGGGAAAACCTAGCCTGACTACGTCAGACTTCCTACTTCCGCTCAATTTCATTTCGCTTCTGTACTCAGTCTGATACAGCGTCAGAGCTTTCTGTTTGCCACCGGTCTGGAAACAGCCGGGCCAATCAACGAACAGAGGGCGGGCTGAGAGCAGTGACGTAGATGCTTAGCGCCGAGTTTTACATTGTAGGTTAGAGAAATCGAAAACCGAAACGACCGCGGAAATGGGAAACGAGACACGGGATGCAATTCGCTCTGTTATGGAGAACATTCAGCTCTTTTTCAAACTGCAAAAGTCGTTTACAGCCATGTTCACTCCGGTATTTCGCTCGCATCATCATGTGTTTACAACAGGTTTACAGTAGAAGTTCAATCATAGATTTGAGTTCGATGCATGATGTCTGTGCTTGGATGCGGCTGTACAGGCAAATAACATACGTCATAACTAAACGTATCTGATTGGCTTACGGGTAACCAATGATTTTAAACTTCAGACAAGCGCCCCCTAGCGAGAGAGAAACACTTCTCTATTATGCCGTTCCAGACTCTGTCTACGAAGCAAAGTGAAGTAGCAGAGTCTGGTATTACCAGGCTAGGGAAAACCCAGACCGAATAAACAATGATCTGACTTGGTGATGTTTGTTTACGTTATTGGGAGACGAGCAACTACAAAAATTTTGAAATAGCTAACCTAATATGTTAGTGCTTTGCTCTTGCAGCACATCTGACAAGAGCAAAGTACAAGAAACCAAAACGAGAGACCAGGTATGAAGGCACATTTAAGAGTTTCAAGACCAACAGTCAGGGGTCAAAGGTTTCTCACCTTCTGAGCACCTGAGAAGGCGTGATAGAAACAGGAGACGTAGGTCATAATAGCCTTCTCATCCGGTCGCAGAGTACCCACGATATCTATAGCAAAGCCAGCGGAAAAAGAGAGAGAGAGAAAGACAGGGGTGAAGCAAAGCAACCCAAAGCCTGTGTGTGCCCACTGAGAAAGAAGAGGATGGTTATGCATTTTATGGGCTCCCCATCAAAGGGAAATGGGGTTTGGAGTCCTGTGTTATAACCCTGGCAACCCGCAAAGTGAGAGAATCTGCTGTTGAGAAAAGAGTCGTAGACCAGGGGAGGACGGGTTAAGACACCAGCGCCCCTCTTTGGTTATTCCAGTACTGGTGGAAAAAGCCATGCTGAAGAGGAGATGACGAGGGGGTCAAAGGTTAGGGAGTCATGGGGTACCTTCTGGGCTCCAGAAAAGGCATGGTAGAAACTGGACACATAGGTCATAATGGCTTTCTCATCTGGACGTGCTGTGTTCACAATGTCTGCAGGGAAACAAGAGTTATACATACATGCACATACAGGGACGCAGACGGGGCATAAACACACACACACACACTTGTAACAGCCATGTGCCAGTTACACACTCATTAACATACACACAAAGACAATGGGCAAACCTCAGTTCACTGGGGATGGCCAAGAACATACTTTCCAGGACTACTATGTCACTGACTTGCATCTTGATGCCACAGATCCATTCGCTCCATGCCGTTTAATTATGTATGCGAGCATTAGCATCAACATACATTAATTCATTACTATTAAAAATGGCCCTGTGTCTGATTATGATCTTCTCTACTATATAGCATGTCATATGAATAGTACTTATTCTGTACTCGAAACCAAGTACAAATCAGATCTAGAAAATCCATTGGAAACAATATACCATCCAGGCACTTTTAGCATACTATTTTTTCATCCACTTTGCATGTTATTTTTGATGTACTAAGATTTGGGATGCACTAATTATGATGTCACAAATTATTTCGAATGCATAGTATGCAACTCCTAGCCTGACTACGTCAGACTTCCTACTTCCGCTCAATTTCATTTCGCTTCTGTACTCAGTCTGATACAGCGTCAGAGCTTTCTGTTTGCCACCAGTCTGGAAACGGCCGGGCCAATCAACAAGCAGAGGGCGGGCTGAGAGCCGTGACGTAGATGCTAAGCACAGAGTTTTAAATTGTAGGTTAGAGAAATCGAAAACCGAAACGACCGCGGAAATGGGAAACGAGACACGGGATGCAATTCGCTCTGTTATGGAGAACATTCAACTCTTTTTCAAACTGAAGCCAGAACAAGAAGAGTGTTTAACAACAGGTTTACAGTGGAAATTCAATCATAGATTTGAGTTCGATGCATGATGTCTGTGCTTCGATGCGGCTGTACAGGCGCATAACATACGTCATAACTAAACGTATCTGATTGGCTTACGGGTAACCAATGATTTTAAACTTCAGACCAGCGCCCCCTAGCGAGAGAGAAAACATTTCTCTATTATGCCATTCCAGACTCTGTCTACGAAGCAAAGTGAAGTAGCAGAGTCTGGTATTACCAGGCTATGCAACTCCTCCTCTCATCAGAGATAATATGCCATCAAGGCACTTTTTGAATTCTGTTTTGATTTACTGTGATTTAGGACACATTAATTGTAATGTCACATACTTTTTAAGATGTATGGCATGTGACTTGGGATTCAGTTCTCTTCTCATCACAAATAGTTAACCATCCAGGCATTTTTAGCACACTATTTTAATGTACTATGATTTTGGATGCACCAGTGATATCACAAACTACAGAGGTTGCCCATTATGCAAATTAGGGTTACAGAACAGTACACACAGCACTCCGGTGCAGCAGGTTGAACAGAGATCCTGGAGAAGTTACGCTTGAGGGAGAAATAACATAATGCCCAGGGATGTTCCCATGGTGACACAATGTTTGTGCAAGACATTAAGGGTGGGTGTTTGCACTGTCTGTGTCAGAGAGCAGGAACAACTCCTGGAAATACAGGGCATGTGCTGACATGCACAAAACACACACACTTTAATAGAGCAACTTATTCACTCTCTCTCCCACACACTCACATCATTGCACAGCCAAAAGCAGACAACTAACTTCATATGCCAACTAGTGTTGCTTACGTCAATGATAATTATGACTAAATATCGTCGTTAACGTACCTTTATCTCGTGACGAAAACGAGACCCAATGTAAATGTCATAGTCATGTGATGATGACTATAATTAAATTTATAATGCAATATTGTTGATGAATAAAAACAAGACTAAATGTGGTTTACAAAATACAAAAAAAATGCTAAAATGTCTATAATGTAATAATAATATAACAAGATAACGTTAACCTTGTTAGAAATGGGTTTGGGCTAAATGAAAAGTTTGGTTTCGTCTATACTGCTAGGTTCTTATACTGTATTGACTGGGTTAAATAGAAATGCATTACTAAAAAGAGACTAAAATACAATTTGCATTGACTAAAACTAGACTAAAATGTCATCAGTTTTCGTCGACTAAAACTAAGCGAAAATAATCATTGATAATTCTGAATAAAATAAGACTAAAATGATCAGATTGTTAGTCTACTAAAACTTGACTAGACTAAAAACAAAAAAGTATGAACGGGACTCAAACTAATAAAAACTAAAATGACAGCTTCACACAAAGACTAGACTAAAACAGGCTGCCAAAAACAACACACATGCAGACACAGATAGCGATGGACGCAGAAAACAAGAGAAGACTTCATACCCTCTGCATCCAGCATCTTGGGGATATCAAGGTACCGTTCAGCCACTTCGAAAGCATTATTCAGATTGGTCACTGGGTCGTCCTGTTAACACACAATGAAACAAACAGTCATTTCAGCATCTGAGAGCAACTGCAGAACATCCACAGATTTCCACAAGAATCAAAATATCCATCAAAGTTCGACAACATCCATCACCCCCTTGCATGCTTGTTTATTAAATTTAAAGCTATTTTGGATGGATAGTATGCAAATTTTCCTCATCCAGGCAGTTTTTGCTTTCTATTTTTAACTGTACTAAGATTTGAGATGCACAGTCATGTCACATACAGTTTAGTATAGTTAGTGAGATATGGGACTCAATTCTTCTCTCATTAGAAATCGTGCACCAAAAACAGTATGCTAAAAAGCCTGGATGGTATACTAAGATTTGGGACGCACTAAGTGTAATGTCACATACTATTTAGGATGGATAGTATGCAAATTGGGATTCTCATCAGAAATAGTATACAGTCCAGGCACTTTTAGCATACTATTTTTGATGTACTCTGATTTGGGACGCACCTTTCTTTTTTTTTAAATGAGAGACTAACCTTTCTCAGCTTGTCATAATCGATGAGTTCTGGCCTGTGTCTATGGATCAGAGCATTGAAGGCGAGACCATCCTTCCAGCTGGGAGAAAGAGAAGAAGAAGAGATGCTCAGAGGAAACAGGTATTTTATATTTCTCTCCTTTGACCAGCAGAGAGTGCCACTTAAACCACAGCTTATTAATCTTCTATTTCTGCATTCATGTCAGATTTGGACTTGTTAAACTGTAATAGTAAAGGAACTTTGCTCTTGAATCAGAAATATCACTTTGCAAGCAATTTTTACATCCGTCATCTTTAGCTATCATTGATCATTTGTTTATTCAAATACATCCATAAAACCGCTCTATGCAAAACACAGTTATGGGTGAATCAACAAATCAAAACACCCAGCCAAATAAAGGTCGTAGGTCAAAGATCAACACCTGATATGGAAGTTCTGAACGTTGACGTTCTTGTAAGGAGCCGTCTTTCTCTGACACCAGAGCAACAGTCCTTCTTTAGCGGAGGTTTCTACAGAGACACGCAGCAGAAACAGACATTACTGAACACACATTCAGTCTCTTCGGGGTTGTTCTTTAAAGTACGTTTGATTATACTGTGCAGAGCTGTTCCTAAAACAATCTGGAGGTTAAATTATACCCTCCACTGAGATGTCCTGGATGGCGAAGCGGAGGATGATGGTCCAAATCATTCCCAGAGTCATCTTGGCGTTTCCATCCACGATTTCTACAAAGGCAGGCACACAACACTGTTAGATGTTGAAAGTGAAATGTTTTATCAATTAAAATAGAACATAGAATTTGGAAAAATGTTTTATAAGTTAAAATATCTACATATATAAACTAAACTATAAACTATATAATATTTATTAGCATGCATCAGTGTTATTTTAGTATCACTGATATACTACTATAGGTTTTGTATTTGCATTTTTTTTCTTTTTTTTTTTAAACACAAAGCCGGTTTTATTTGTAATATTTTATTTCAGGATTCATTTTTTTTTTTTAGTTAACAATATATAAATAAATCCAACACAGGAAAGTGTTTGTACCTTCTGCACCGATGGACACCAGCTTGACTCCTTTGCTGGCGATGAAGTCCAGTGCTTTGTTGACATTGTTGATCTTGTGGACTCTCATCTTGCCTCTTTCAGGTTTAGGTAACCTCTCCCCTGCACGAAAATATGATGACTTCTCACGTGTTTCCCATCGTATCAGCACAAACACCAACTCCACTACACTAGCTTTGGGAAGTTGCTAAAGAACTAGAGACTCCTGGATGAATGAATGAGGTTGAAAGCTCACTGACCTGAGATGACCTCTAGGAGCAGCATGAGTTTGAGTCCATCTCTGAAATCCTCCTCAATGTTTTCGATCTGCGTTCCCGCCTTCCGCAGATGAGAGTTGCACCAGGCCGTGAAAGTCTAGAACAAACAGGAAATGATGTAAAAAAAAAAGTGGAAGCAAAGTCAGGAAAACAGGAAAGGCTGTGTCCTGCTGCATGCAGGAATGCTCAAGACGTTTCCTCAGGAAACACACGGGCGTGAAAATCAACATCTGATGTGTTTAGAACATAAATACAAGACCACTCTTGTACACAACAGTCTGACAAACACTGAAATGTTATAGACTTTGCTGATGAAATATGACAAGGTGAACAGAAATCTAATTCTAGCTAATTTTCCAAATAAATAATTATATATACACACACATAAAGTCAAATATTAAATAAAAAATAAATAAAAAAACATTAAAAAAAAAATTTATATATAAAATTATATTCAAAATGCAAACAAAAAAGAAATGTAAAATATTAATATTTTAACAGTATATAAATTCTAATAAAATAAGTGCTCTACATTTATTTCCTTTATAGCTCTATATTATGAAAAAATGTAAAGTCCAAAAAAAAAACAAAAAAAAAGATTTAGTCATTAGTTCGCCTCTCTAACAGACTAGTCTCAATACCTATGTGATCCTCAGCAGCTCAACATGAACAGACAGAGACAGGCATCAGATCACACTGGGAAAGGGGTTTCTAGGCCTGCAGCCTGAAACACAAAGAAGCCTTTGAGTTTAGTGGATAATGAGCCCCTTCAGCACCCCTGCCCTCGTACGACAGGCACCTACCCGGGACAGGCCCGCCACAAAAACAATTCAGCCTTCACACACAAACAGTACACACAAACCAGTCAGGACCTGAGCCGGACGGACACATCCACACGCTTTAATGAGACCCGAAATACCTCCGCTCACACAGGGGCTCTGTGTGTGTTTAGGGAAAGCCCTGCCCTGATTAGTTGGGTGTGGGTGACATCATTCCATCCAACTCTGAAGAATTACAGAGGAAGAGCCGCTACACCACACATGCATGCATGTGCGTGCCACTTTTGACCAGAAATATAATGAAACTTCACAAACACACCACTACATCACACTTGCATTTCCTATTATATACAGTCACTGGGGTTTGCATTAGACACTCCTCTGAAGTATCTCTGACTCTCAGGTTCATTTATACACACAGATGAGCTGATATACTGCTAATTAATGCTTTCTCTGCACTGAAGTGTCACGTCTGTAATACTAGAACTGCTCAAGCAGGGTTCATATCCTAGAGGAAACTTCTGCAGGGATATTGGAAACGGTAATAAGCGGTTTCCTCATTCTCTGCGAGCTCTAATGTGTTTCCGTCTGGGAGATCTCCATCAGATCAGCATCATCTCCCTCTCAACGACTGCGGAGCCAGCGAACCTTTACACAAACTCAACAAAACCAAACTTTAGCACAAGATCCATTACACTAAAGGAAGTGAACCATAGCTGAATCTGTGGCATTTATAAACTGGACACTGTCGGCTTTAAAACAGACCCAGTATTGTTTCCATCTGGGGGGTTTTTAGCTGTAAAACAGGCCCATCCTGTAGGTGGTGCTGTGAAAAAAACGCATCGTATAAAACCAAGCGTGAATGACTGAGCACAACAGAGTTATTAAAATCACAGCAAACTTCAAAGTTCTCAAGATGACTTTAAATAATTCTAAAACTGAAAATCATGATGTCATCATATTTTCAAATATTTTAAATCATGCCCTTAACAACGGTCACTTGTGTAATAAACAAAACCTGCATTTATGAGGAAAGTGTATTTTCTAGACCTGGGATGGAAATTTAGCGTTAGCTAAATACAAAACTAAAACCATAAAAAAAAAGTCAACTTCAGCTATTTAAGCTTGTACAACAAGTACTTCATACTACATAGACAAAATAAAAATTTGAAAACAGAAAAATAAAATACAATTATAAATATTTAACAAACTCTAATAGTATAGCAAAACAGTGCAATGAGTCACAGAAACTTCCCGATCTGAGCTCTGGACCCGGAGCAGAGAGGGACGTCCAGGAGTCGCCCTGGTGGATGATGCCATGTTTATTTGTTGATTTATTTATAGCACTTCCCGTCTTTGTGAGACTCCGAGCAGCGTCTGAAGGGCTCGGGTTTCTCAGTCAGACTGCAGGAGCGTTAACCCTCGCAGCGGCCCGGGACGGATCGATTTCAAAACACAAACGCCAAAACCAGATCTGCAAATCTGGAACGACTTGTGAAAAGACGATTTAGTCACTAGACACCTGCACAAATCATTTTTCTATTCACATCTGACATGGATCAAATATCTTCGCACACGTGTGAATCAATTTTTCCACATCTGTTCTCCAGCCCATCCAAATGTGGTTTTAAATCAGACACATATCCGATATTTGGACATCAGATCCATGTCTAAACATGTATCCAATTCCCTCTGGAATTCAAAGCCACAGAGAAACATTTTTATTTAATGTTTTATTATAAAGTAGATAGTCTCAAACTCACACACTGTAATTTTTAACTGTCTGGAGTTTTTTTTTTTTTTATATTCATATTAATTTTTATTTTGTTCAATATTTTATTTAGTTGTAGTGATGATAATAATAATAATAATAGAAACAATTATTACTATTATTCATTATAATACTGTATAATAAAGAAAATCATCTTTTCTTTTCAAATACGATTAATATTTTTCGTAAATATTTAGAATAATTTGTACATTTGGTAAATGTAGCAGTAGCAGTAGTAATTAAAATATAATAATATTATTATTTAATGGAAAAGTGTCTGTATCTGTGAAATAGAAGCTGATTAAAGAACGCTGGAAAAGTGTCTAAACCGGGGAGAATAAAATGTTGAAAAGTTAAAAAAATAAAATAAAAATAAAAAGGGATTTTTTTTAAATACAAGCAAAACAGACAATATTAAACAAAAAATAAAATAAAACAACTACTAAAACAAAATTACAATACCTAAAATTTTAAATAATAAAAAAAAAAAACATTAAAACTAATTAAACATTGTTACAAATATTTTTACAGTGGAATTACAATAGTCATTTCATATTGAGTTAAATATTTTATTTAGCAGGGACATTTTTTTTATTTTAAATATGAATAAAAACGAATCCAACATCAAACAAAAAAGTAAAACGAGTAAATTAATAAAACTAACAAATGAAAATGAAAACGGAAAATATCCTAATTACACTTCAAAATATCAATAAACACTGACATATTACAGTAATGATACTAAATCAATACTGGCTTGAAATTTGTTTGAGGAAATAGAACAATATAAATTCACTAGTACACTTCTAGCTACATTCCATCCATAATCAAAACTAGTTAGTTAACAACTTGAAGATGAATTCACACCTTCACACACGTGTTGCAATCAAAGATGTGCTGCGCTTTATGGTTACAGGATGTGACACAGGAAATATTTCTTCAGCCCATACATTCAATAAATGACTCTAAAATCTGATTAGAACGAGATGAACAACCTTTGAGCTAGAAAGCGGAAAGAAACTGAACATGACAAACAAATTCCATAAGTGATCAAAAAGTCATGCCAAAATAGTTTCAGTGATTAATGTGAGAGTCATTGAGAGGTAAGCACTCCAGGTGGAATAAAAAATAATAACCGAGAGTGACATCATCGCTCCAGTCTTAAAGGGACAGTTCACCCAAAAATCAACATTCTGTCATTTAAGGAAATCCTATATGAGGGTGAATAAATGAAAACATTTTTTTTTTTTGAGTCAACGGTCCCTTTAACTTACAAAAAATGAGGAAGAACATCTCACGGCCCAAAGGAAATGAGCTCTACAACGGTCATTTGGTGTAGATGGACAGGAAGCAGGACTAGGGATGCACGATAATATCGGCACAACATCGGTATCGGCCGATAAAAGCTTAAAATAACCATCATCGGTATCGGCCGATATGAATATTTCTGCCGATGAGCCAAACCGATATTCTCCAAGTGATATAATTGACCTGTTTTTCAGATGTGAATGTCTGTCTACATTTGTAAAATAATACATTTATGGTAGAATCAGTACAGAAGAGATACATGGATTTCTCTTCAGTAAAATTAAAGTTTAAATATATCAGGCGAAAAATTATATATCGATATCGGTATTGGCCAAAATTATTTTGAAAATATCTTTATCAGATTTTGAGATATGTAGCATTGCATCAGTGTCTCATCAATGGCTGCTCTGCAGTGAATGGGTGCCGTCAGAATGAGAGCTGATAAAAACATCACAATAATCCACAGCACCCCAGTCCATCAGTGAACATCTGAAGACAGAAGATGGCTTTTTCTAAGGGTGAAGATGTTTTCTGCGAATTCTCCCTCAGATTTGGCTTATTTTTAGTGCACTACAGCATGTTTCAGGTTTGGTGGCGTGACTCACATGCATGAATCGGACTCTCTCTCAAGGCTGCTTTCACTAAGGAAAGTGAGTCGGGTCGGATTAAACGGAGGCCTCACAGGGACACTGGAAATCCAGTCTGCCAACACAGTCATCTGACGCAGAGCCAAAAACACCTGCTGCTACTAGCTAGCATCAGATCAAGATAGCAACAAGTATCTGCGCTGATAGCCTCGTGGGCAGCACACATATGGATCACTTTCACTTTGGGCCTCTTAAGTTCGAGTCCCGGCTCGCAGGCCGCAGATATGCCAAATAGAAAAAGATTGCAAGAGGTAATTCTGTCACGAAGTCCTGAAGGCGCCTACTTCTACCAGCATTACCTCTATAATAGGCTTGAAATACACCTCGGTGGGTTTCTGAGTGCTCGGAAACATGCTAAAGTAAATGAAGTGGTTTCTCATCAACTACACGCTGATCAGAAAAAAGAAAAACCAGAACCACACCACTCTGAAACACTCAGTGCTCATGTTTATTTAAATAAATCATAGCTGTTGCAGATATGCAGGGATGACTAGGACCTTCGCTGAGTGCAGTAATTCGCTAAAAAGCGGATTTCCCAAAGCAAGCGTCCCATCGCCGGGGAACATGGAACATTTGAAGCTCTGTGGATCTTCATTCCTCACATTCCCCAGCGGAGAGTGACCGACAGAAGCCTTCTGAACACCCACTACAGAGAGAGAGAGAGAGAGAGAGAGAGACCAGCTCCTCACAGCCCACACCAGGATGGAATGTGTCTCTTCAGCACTTATATAAACACACTCTCTCTCTCTCTCTCTCTCTCTCTCTCTGTCCCTCTCTGGGCTAATATTTACTGTGGAATGCACTAAACCAGTTCTGGAGGTCAAAGCACAGAGTCAACGGGTGCAGGTCAGAGTCTGTGGGCATTCAGCAGCATCTAACAACAACTCACTGAATCAGTCATGTCTATATATATTCTAAAGAAATCATGATTGAATTTTGAATAAAGTTGCTGGGGTGCTGTCACTGAATTATGAGTGATTGTTAACCAAATTGTTACGTGGTTGCTTAATGACATACAAAAAGTAAAAAAAAAAAAAGTCTCTACGAGAATGAATAATCCAATAGCTATGTTTGTAAATTAATACTAGCGGACTACTGGAAATTGCTTTAAAAAAAAAAAAAAAAAAGTATATATAGTAAAATAACACTGAAAAGAAGCCAAATGGAAATGCAGTAATTTCAGGGCACATAAATGTGAATTTATACACCAATGTTTTATTTTTTTCTCTTAATGCAATTTTGAACTGGTGTGAAAATATGCTTATAGTGAATGCTTGCCTAAACAAAAACCACTAATCAGGCTACTTATTAATTTAAGCATGACTCCTAAAGTGTTGTGTCAAAGAACAGCTCAAGCTGAGAAAGTGAGAGAGAGAAAGAGAGAGAGAGAGAATGAAGTCAGACAGGTCGGTCCAGTCAGACCGGTCTTCTGGTGTTGTCACTCTGAACTGCCTCTTCCTGTGCCTTCTGTAAATGTTCTCATGTCCTTATAAGGCAACGCACACTCAGTTCTGTGATGCAATAGGCTGTCTGAAGCCCCGCCCCCTCCTCAACACATTCACAAAAGCCACACTCACACCTGATCAAAGTCGCCTCGCCACACCTTTTCCCGTCTAACTTCATAGAAAGGAAAGTGTGCTTTCTAAAGTTGATGTTCAGTTTAATTTATGTTTGTTTGTCCTTTGGGTGCAGGAATGTGAACCCCCCCACTCCCTCAGCGGGACGCTTACAATGGGACAGCAGAAAAGCAGACGGAAAACAGGCATCAGAGAAACTGCTGTTCACAAACTTCCTGTTCCTGTGTGAGCACATCATCCTGTACAGGACAAGACAGACAAGTATGTGCTATATGGAAAGAGACGGTTGGAGCATGAAGTCATTTCAGTAGAAATGTGCGAGCGCACACACGCACATGCACACACACACACATACACACACACACACACACACACCATTGAACCATTAACATATTTCCTGTCAGAAGTGTGATCTTTAAAACTAAAAAGAATGTAAAATTATTGTTCATCAAAATAAACATTAACTGAAATATAAAAATAAAAAACTTTATTTAGATTAGTTGCTAAGATAAGACTTTTCCATTTAGTTTAAGTTGTCCTCAAGTCCTAAAATAATTAAAAAATATTACATTTTATTTAAGATTATAAAAAAAAAAAAAAAGAAAAAAAACACACACACAAAAATCACTTAAACGGAGTAAAATAAAAGAAAAAAGAAAAGACCGTTGGACCATTCACATCTTTCCTGTCAGTGAATTGTTGCTAGCATTAATTTAAAATTAATAATAAAAAATATAAAAATTGGAATAAAAAAGTTGAATAAAATTAAAACTGAAATAAAAATGGCTAAAAACTAAAATGTAACCATGCATCTGAGCCATTCATTAACACAGACACTCAGAACATGCAGGATTCATATTTAAATCGACTTTGGCACTTAATAGTAACCAATACTAGTCAATATCGCCATTTGAATTAAGTGTAATGACCTGCTTTTGATTAATTCAAAATTTGACAAAGACCGTGACATTCCGCGTTAAACTGAATTCCGTTTTTATGAATGGATTCCGTGATTCTGTCTGCATTTTCCGCATCACAGAAATCAGAGCCCTAGAATTATACCAGAACGATATATACCTGCACACTTTAACTGCTTCTATTCTTGAACACTTAACGATCATCTAATCAAAATAAAAGAGCAGCGCTGAGTCTAGGAGAACTCACCGCTAATCACACACACACACTCCAGAGCAGCGCTCTAAAACGGATTATTTATTCACCAAACGCACACAAGTTTACTTCAAGAGTGAATAATGAGGCCAAGATAAGTTTGAAGTTCAGGTTTAAAAAAAAAAAAAAAAAATGGAGCAAACGGAAAGAGCGATCTCTATTAGATCTATAAGTTAAGCATACAGAGTTTATTAGAGCCACAGAAAGACAAACGTTCAATAGAAATGCTCAATATACAATTCATTATGTACATTAACAACGGTTCGGGGTGAATATAATTATGTGAATGGCGCTCTGAGGCGTGCCAGGGTTTTCTGTCAGCGTCATTTAAATCCAGGTCTGAAGTTTCTCGCTCTGTTCAGCATGCTACAAATCATGTTTCTGAACAAACAGCACGTGCTATCAGTGATTTCAACTGCTAGAAGCTGCTCTCGCACTGCATAATGAAAACAGACCCTTCTCAGTCGCTCCACGTGCAACAGACGCAATCCGAAAAACTATCAGCATGGATTTTTGCCGATAACCGATTGTTCCAGAAATTAACTATCGGTGCCGATTAATCGGCAAAACGGATACATCGGTCGATCTCTAATGGATACATTTAAAAAATAATCTACTAAACTAACTAAAATCAAAATGAGAACAGATATGAAAATTCTAAATATTAATAATTGCAAAAAAATAAAATCTAATTAAATATTTAAATAACACTGGGCGGACATAGAAAGAAAGCTAGGCAGAACTGCAGTAATTTCAATAGGAATGTGCACACACAAACACACACACACACGCACCCCCCCCCCCCCCCCCCCCCAGACATTCCAGTGCAAACTGAGTCATTGTCCCACTCCTAATTCTGTTTGAAACGCACACATACCGCTGACAACTATTCACAGCCCATTCACCTACACCGACCACGTTTACCCAAAAGACACACACACACACACACACAATCATCTTTCACAATAGGTGTACCAAGGCTTTGCTATAAATTACTCAACATTGTACACTCATCTACTCATGGTCTCTCTCAGACACACACGCACACACACACACACATACAGTAAATGAAGACATGCCTTTGTGCAGAAGTTAGCCGGAGTGAGTCCATATTTCCTGTCAGTGAAGTGGCTTTGCCCACATCTGTTTTACACACTTCAAAAGTTGTGTAAGAGAGTGTGTGTGTGTGTGTGTGTGTGTGTGTATGTGTGTGAGAGAGAGAGAGAGAGAGAGAGAGAGAGAGAGAGAGAGAGAGAGAGAGAGAGAGAGAGAGAGCGCTGTGGTGGCACACCACATCACAAAAAAACTAGGGATGCCATAAGACCAAAATGTCAACAGTCCCCACAAACAGCACATAGTTTCATATGTTAATATAAATACTAACTTGCAAAAATAAATAAATAAAAAGTTTAAATAACGAGCATTACATTAAAAAAAATGGCATGCAAGTATTTTAGGACAAGACAACATTAAAAAGACAAAAGAGATTATTTAAATTGCATTACAAAATGTGACAAATTAAATTATATTCATATATCTCAAAAGTTTGGGGATGGGACCATTATTTCATGTTTTTGAAATGCATCTTTTCTGCTCACCAAGGCTGTATTTATCTGCAGCAAAAAACAGTAATAGTGTAATATTTTTTATATGCAGTTTTATATAAATCTTGTCAAAAGTAATGTATTCCTGTGATGCGCCGCTGTATTTTCAGCATCATTCCTCCAGTCTTCAGTGTCACATGATCTTTAGAAATCAGAATAATATGATATTTTACGGCTCAAGAAACACTTCTGATTATTATCAATGTTGAAAACATTTATGCTGCGTCATATTTTTGAGGAAACCTTGATGCATTTTATTTTTCAGGATTCTTTGATGAATAGAAAGCATTTATTTGAAATAGGAATCTTCTGTAACATTATTAAGGTCTTTCCTGTCACACTGATTAGTTTAATGCTTCCTTGCTGATTTTGGGGTCAGTAAGATCTTTATTTTAGTACATAACTGATCTTTCACAATTAAATGACAGGAAGTAGCACATAGTTGAGCGGCTCACTCATCCCGACATCAGCAACCTGAGACTGAGGTGTCATTTGTGTCATGATGATGAGAAGATCTGCTCAGATCTGGTCTCATGACATCACAGGCTCTCGTAGGCTCTTGCGGTCTGTCGAGAAACCACACACTCAAATGCCTGGGAACATCAGACCACGACCGCTCCAGAACCGCACACTTCCATGAAACCCCAAGCAGAAAAGACGAAGCTTGTGCATCAACAATCATGAAGCCCACGTCTTTTCAACCGCTGAGACAAACTGGAGAATCCCAGGCAACCGAACGTCCGAAGCCAGAGCACAATGAAAGGCCTTTTTTCACACATCCAGATCGCACACTCTTTGGCTTCGCTAACTGTTTCTGATGTCTGTTTCGCTGTAAGACAAAAATGACTCAAACCCCCACAGAGCAGACAATGCTATCAGTAGATGGAAACTGTGCTGTGGCTTCTCACGGTCAAGGTTCGTCTAGCATCTTTGTGAGCTGTACGACCTACAAGACTGCAAAATCTAGTTAGCATTCACATCATGTTATAGAAAATATGGTAATAAACAAATAAATGAATGAATAAACATAAATATATATAAATAAATATTAGCAAACTATAAAAATGCTATATTTTAAATACATTTTATATCTATATTTTAAGTATTTTATACTTGTATTATTATTATTATTAAATTTTTTTTAATGAATTATTATTATTATTAGTGGTGGTTTTATTTTATAGAGAATATAAATAAATACGTTTTTCCCATTACAATTTTTCTAGTTTCAGTTTGAACAGTTTAACAAATTTATAATAATTACAAAGGATGTCAAATAAATTAAATAAATCATAGACATTTTATAATTTATTAAGAATTTAATAATAGTGAATGTTTTTTTGTTTGTTTTTTTTACACCAATTCTTTGTTGTCTTTTTGAATTTTGAAATTTGAATACACATTTATTGTGCAAAAAATGGTGTAGATCAAATAAATGCATAATTAATCTTTTAAAAATGTAAATCAAAAAATGTTTTGCAAACAAAGTGCTGGATAAAGTTTTACTTTTGAAATTAAAATGTGGAGGAAAATTGTGTGATATTACATGCAGATATTGTATTTAATCCATATCGCAATTTAATTTAAGGGCATGACCTACTTTTGATTTATTAATCAGAATTTAGCCAAATTCCATAACATTCT